>NC_091168.1:16088376-16280876 GCF_040958095.1 Procambarus clarkii
TCTTCTTAATGTTAGTACTGGAATGTACAAACTTGATCCATTTTTAAGTTATAATATTGCACAACAGTTTAAGAAACAACTCTGATAGAGAGGCTTACAATGTCTCATTATAATTGTATATTCATATATTGTGTGTTCATGAGGCTTTTCTTTAATCTTTCATCCTTATTCTCTGACCGCTTAATCCTCTTTGACCATTCTAAGCTAAGCTATACCTTTTTTGGTTAATTACACCTGACCAACCTTAGGGATGGGTTGGTCAGGTGTCGGCCTATATATCCTCCCCTTCTCCCTTCTCCTTAGTCAGTCTGGTGTTGACAAAGGCTTTAACAAAGCCGAAACGTTCACCTCATTTCATATTTCTCTGTGGATTTTCCGCATAAAATGATCAGTGTTTTGTGATCGTCAATTGCATATATATATATGTGTATATATATATGTACTGTCTCCACTCGATCATCCGGACTATATGGGAAGGACCCCCAGCCGGATTAGCACGTTTTTCGGATAATGGTACTTTTTCACCTACGAGTCCAAAACTAACCATTTCCAACTATTTTTATACTACAAATAACATAATTTGAATAGACATGCCACATATAATTATTAAATATTCAACTAGAAACCTCAACTTACCTTGTTGTTGTTCGTCTTCTTGATTGATGACTCATCTTGAAGTTAAAAATTCTTGACAATTTACGTAACTTATAGTAACACAACACTAAAATTAACACTTAAAATTACTGTACAGTTCATTAGGCAAAGTTAGTTCTCACTGTCTGCTGAGGATGCCTCACTGGTTGAAGGCACTTGGGTTGCGTGTGCCGCCTCACTTGTTGAAGGCTCTTGGGTTGCGCGTGCAGCCTCACTTGTTGAAGGCGCTTGGGTTGCGCGTGCCGCCTCACTTGTTGAAGGCGCTTGGTTTGATTTTCGTACCATATATGAATCAAGTGTTGCTTGCCTTCTGTGTTCACTGGCCAGTTGTATGATCAGCTCTTTTGTTCGCCTAAGGTACGGATACATGTTTCCAACCTCTGGATGAGCACAATTTGATGAAAAATTTATTAATCCGTCAACATACGTCATGAGTGTACTGTATTTCGTGGTCATTGGTGTTGGTTCTTCACTGCCTTCTTCATCCTCTTCGTCCACCTCACCAGTAACAGACTGTAGAATCTCGTCTTCACTCGTCACACCATATCCTGGATCATTGGCATCTTGTTCAAGCCAATCAACCACATCCTGTCTTTCTAAGTTTTCGCCGGCATTTCTAAACATTCCATGGATTTCATCTGTAAATCCTTCAAAATCCATTTCTTCATCATTTCTGACCGTAGACGTGAGGAGTTTTTTCCAGGAATTTTTCAAAGTTGATTCCTTTAATTCACTCCATACCTTGGCCCAGTTATAGATGGCTTCCTTGATTGTATAGTTCTTCAAATTCTGAAGGGTTTTTTTAGCCCTGTTATCCACACCGAGTTCAATATCTTCCGGAAGAGGCAAAACCACCAAAACTTCGTTTAGCATTTTTTTGGTGTACAACCTCTTCGTAGCACAGATAACTCCCTGATCCATAGGCTGAATGAGAGAGGTTGTGTTAGGAGGAAGTGCCATACACGTTATCTTGCCATCATGTGAGGTTAACGTGTTAATTCTGGGGTGGGCAGGCGCATTATCAAGCAACAGTAAAGCCCGAACTTCGCTTGGCCTTATTTTGAGTTTCTTAATTTGATAGGCACGAACTTCCCTGCAGAACACGTCATGAAACCAGGAAAGAAAGATCTCCTGTGTAAACCATGCATTTTTTGAGTCATAATATTTCACTGGCAGTCTGTCCATGCAATGTTGCAAGGCTCTTGGTTTCTTAGATTTGCCAACAATTGCACACGTGATTCTGTCTGTGCCGTCGGCATTCGCACACATCATGGCTGAGAGCCTGTCCTTGCAAACCTTACGTCCTGGCACACAACCCTCACTCCTCATTGCTAGAGTTTTTTCTGGTAAACTCCTCCAATACAACCCAGTTTCATCTGCATTATAAATTTGATACGAATAAATATTATTTGCCGCAATATATTCTTAATTTACGTTTAAATGGTTCTACACTGCTTTCATCTGCACTCAGTTTTTCACCGACAATTTTCCTCTTCACAATATTGTGCCTACCCTTGAACCTTGCAACCCACCCTTCACTCGCTTCGAAATTCTTTATTCCAAGGCTTGCAGCAAACCTGCTTGCAGCATTTTGTATTTCTGGGCCGCGAATTGTCACGCCAGCTGTGCGGTGCTGAGCAAACCACTTGTACACAGCCTCATCCAACTGCACATGCGTCGAAGTTTTCATAGTTTTTCTACCACAACCTCTGCTAGTGCTTGCACCTTCACTTTCACACGTTGAAATGAATTGCATAAGTTTCTCTTTTTGTTTCCTTATATCAGAAACAGTACTAGTGCCTATATTATATTCCTTGGCAACACTTGAGGTCGACCGGCCATGTTCACAAAGTTGTATAACACGTAGCTTGTCCTTAAGTGTTAGGACAACCTTCTTCCTCTTACCACCTCCAGAACGATTCATGCTGCTACCAGACATAGTCTTGGCCAAAAATGTTCAAAGTTACTATGAAAATAAAAGTTATTTAAAAAAATATTTCACTAATGGCGCGGCACTGTGGTGTAACACGAGGCTAGAGAGCACATGGCTTGACCAGGCCTGGACGGGTCCAGTCGGGGCAGGGAGGAGGCACGTTACGTAGGCCGCCAGGAGGAAAAAAAAAAATATATTTTTGAAGGAAACATCAGCCTGTGCAAATTGTTTTTAGGAAACTTGTATGGAATTTTTTATTACATAATTACTAGTATTTCTTTTGATTTTGGCTATGATGAATTGTTCTAAAATTGATAGTAATTACTGTACTGTAGTGTATAGGCCACTCCCCATCCCCCCCCTAATCCCCCCAGGTGGTCCCTCCCAACGCTCCCCTCTCTCCCGACACCACCCACCCACCCCACCCTCACCTACACCATGCGCCTCGAGTCTCGGGCAGACCGGATTAATACCGTATGGCCCGCCTCATGTTTTCATATACGGACAAAGGCACGATTATCCGGGGGACTGACCGGATAGTGTAATTTCTGCAGAAAACATGCTTTAATCCGGTCCCTGTGGCTATTTTGGCCGGATATTGTGATAACTTTATCCGTTCACGATTTTGGCCGTATAAGGGCGTTTTTCGGATGTTCGAATCCCGGATAATCGTGGGGTTACAGTATATATATATATATATATATATATATATATATATATATATATATATATATATGTATATATATATATGTCGTACCTAGTAGCCAGAACGCACTTGTCAGCCTACTATGCAAGGCCCGATTTGCTTAATAAGCCAAGTTTTCATGAATTAATTGTTTTTTGACTACCTAACCTACCTAACCTAACCTATAAAGATAGGTTAGGTTAGGTTAGGTAGGGTTGGTTAGGTTTGGTCATATATTTACGTTAATTTTAACTCCAATAAAAAAAAATTGACCTCATACAGAATGAAATGGGTAGCTTTATCATTTCATAAGAAAAAATTAGAGAAAATATATTAATTCAGGAAAACTTGGCTTATTAGGCAAATCGGGTCTTGCATAGTAGGCAGAAAAGTGCGTTCTGGCTACTAGGTACGACATATATATATATATATATATATATATATATATATATATATAATATATGTCGTACCTAGTAGCCAGAACGCACTTCTCAGCCTACTATGCAAGACCAAATTTGCCTAATAAGCCAAGTTTTCCTGAATTAATATATTTTCTTTAATTTTTTTCTTATGAAATGATAAAGCTACCCATTTCATTATGTGTGAGGTCAATTTTTTTTTATTGGAGTTAAAATTAACATAGATATATGACCGAACCTAACCAACCCTACCTAAACTAACCTAACCTATCTTTATAGGTTAGGTTAGGTAGCCAAAAAAGTTAGGTTAGGTTAGGTTAGGTAGGTTAGGTAGTCGAAAAACAATTAATCCATGAAAACTTGGCTTATTAGGCAAATTGAGCCATGCATAGTAGGCTGAGAAGTGCGTTCTGGCTACTAGGTACGACATATATATATATATATATATATATATATATATATGTCGTACCTAGTAGCCAGAACGCACTTCTCAGCCTACTATGCAAGGCCCGATTTGCCTAATAAGCCAAGTTTTCATGAATTAATATATTTTCTCTAATTTTTTTCTTATGAAATGATAAAGCTGCCCATTTCATTATGTATGAGGTAATTTTTTTTTTAAAGGAGCTAAAATTAACGTAGATATATGACCAAACCTAACCAACCCTACCTAACCTATCTTAATAGGTTAGGTTAGGTTAGGTGGCAGAAAAAGTTAGGTTAGGTAGGTTAGGTAGTCGAAAAACAATTAATTCATGAAAACTTGGCTTATTAGGCAAATCGGGCCTTGCATAATAGGCTGATAAGTGCATTCTGGCTACTAGGTACGACATATATATATATATATATATATATATGGCCTATAGAAACCCCCATGTGATTGGGAGCATTCTATGTCTGCCATCTACTGAGTTAGGCACCCAGAGACATAGGCATCTCAAAACAGACCCCTACTGGTGAAACAATACTACCTTCAACCGAACTGCTAAGCAGAACTCCCCAATCTGAAAACAAGCAAACAAGCATGACATCACAACCACCACCATCGCGCCTGTCTGCGCAGCTTCCCCCTCCCCGAGAGGGGGAAGGGGGAGCCCCAGAACCCTCAGTTCTGAGGCTGATGTGTTGGGTGGCAGTCGTTCAACTCTGACTCCAATTTTTTAGCAGTTCTGTACTTTGCGGTATTATGCTGTGGTACGGTAGTGTGCAAGCCAGATGTAATTCCAGAAGTACTGGGGCTGCAGGCACCTAGGTTTCCCTTCCCTAGGTGCCCTGTTAGTATTGACCTTTTGGTTTGGGGTTTTACCTTCCACAAACTGTTCGGGAACTACCTCCGCTGGGTTCTTTCGCTGCTCGGTGATTTCCTGCCCTTAGGGTCAGCTGGTGTTTTTTTGCCATCGTTTGACCATGGGTAGGACCCTTGCTGCTCCCTGATACTACCCCTAGGAGGTAGTTTCATCACTGGCAGGGGTGCAAGGTATTGTGAAGCTGTCTTATAATTCGCATAGCGGCTGGTTCTGTTCCTCCTGGGGACATTGTACTTTTGCGGGGGTTTTCTTTTTCTTTTCTTTTGTTGCCTGGTGGGGGTTCTGCTTGGTGTGGCTACTGGACCACTTTTCAGTTTTTGTTTGTTTGCTTGGTAGTTCTGGGATAACCGGTTAGCAGTACCTTGCCTGAGTTTTCCTTAGCAATCAGTCAAAGAGGCCCTGGAAAACCTCATTGGGGGCTCATTGGTTCAATGTATGCGTCCTCTGAGTCCCATCTCACTTCATGCGAGTTTGAAGGTTGCTCTGTCCCCTTGTCTCAAGAGTGACACTCAACGTTTTTGCCTCAGCCATGCTGCCTGATGGGTCAATGACACCTTTAAGCTGGAGTTCTGCGAATGGTGCTCCTTGCTTGTACCCCAATTCACCCAGTCCACTAAGATTGATATTCGGGTGCAGGCAGCTTCAGCATTGCATGCAAGGTTTAGGTTTCTGCAATGCTCTAGGTTGGTTGTCTTTCCAGATGCCTCGAGGCTGCCCCACTTTGGTTATAAGGACCCGGACTTAGGGGCATTAGTCGCCTCGACTTTGGTTTCGTTCGCGCCCCCTTGTCCTTCCCCTTCTGTTGTTCATCCTGCCTCCCCCCCCCCTTCCCTGTTGCCAGTTCCCAAATGTCTGAGGGTTTTGGAGTCTAGATGATGGTGAGACTCTAGTGGTTTCGGGGGCTGCCCCTGCCAGTTCGCCGGCAGAGGCATTCAAGATTGTTCCTCCTGCTGAGGCTTTTGGGTTGGACCAGCAGGTCCCCCCTTGACTTGGGGAGGACTTGGGCCCCGTTTGACCCCCACTTGGTTGGTGGTACCCTCGGTGCGGGGCTTTTTGTTGCAGAGGGAGGGGTTTTCTTACCCTCCCCCCCCCCCCCTTCCTAGTATGAGTTTGAGAGGAGTTCAGCTCATCTCCGGATTCAGTTCCGGGTTCAGCCGGGTTCTTCGGTTCCTCTTTCCAGAAGGAAAGAGGGAACTGCCTTTCTCAACTTTTGTACCCCTTGAAATAATTCAGTGTTATTTTAGATAAACACACAGATTTCACTGTCAACTGAAAGGAAATGATTGCTAGCTTTGCTCTTGATACTGGTTAAATGAGAAAATTTAAACACAAAACGAGACTCAAAAATACATTTGTATATAATTAGAATTAGCCTATTTATCACCTTCTCTTGTGGAACCTCTTATATTTTCAGGTTCCATTGAGCCCTAGTAGAGAAACACTGATTTAGTTTAATTACATTGATACCTTTTGTCATAATTCTGTGTTAAGTTGATAAAATCATTACAAATTGAATTGTATTATTTAAAAAAGCACTCGTGAGCATAGTTGGAGAAATTAAATATCGTATGTTAAATCTTTGGCATGATGCATATACTTTTCCATACTTAATTAAACTATTTACTTACAGAGATGAAGTACTGCATCCACATTCCTACTTCCAGTCATTCCTTGAGACGAAAAAGGAGCTGAGTAAACGTATATCGGATGTCAAGGAGGGTTATTCTCATGCTGTCACTCACGCGTAAGTTTGGGTGTAATGATATTTTTTTTGGTACACATTTGTGCATATGGTGATTGCATAGGACAGGAGGACCCTAATTTTCCTACATTTACTTAATTGTGGAAACAGTCTACTTTTAAGTCATTGTTTTGTTTCCTATTACACCCACAGTACTTCAAAAATATCTATCTAACTCCTTTTTGTTGTATTTTGATCATACTATATACTACAATACTATAATTTACCAGAAAGGCTTTGACACAGTACCACATAAGAGACTGGTGCACAAACTGGAGATGCAGTTAGGAGTGAAAGGGATGGTACTCCTCTGGATACGGGAGTGCCTAAGCAACAGAAGACAGCAAGTCACTGTGAGGGGCAAGGTCTCGGAGTGGCAAGACATCACCATTGAAGTCCCACAGGGATCAGTTCTTGGACCTATACTGTTCCTGATACAGTATATGTAAATGATCTCCCAGAGGGAATAGACTCGTTCCTCTCAATGTTTGCGAACAATGCAAAAATTATGAGGAGGATTAAAACGGAGGAAGATAGAATGAGGAAACAAGATGACCTAAACAAACTGAATGAATGGTCCAACAAATGGCAACTAAAGTTCAACCCAAGTAAATGTAAGGTACTGAAACTAGGAGGAAATAGGAGGCCAGACATTGAATACAGAATTGGAGATGAAGTCATTCATGAAACGAACAGAGAGAAAGATCTAGGAGTTGATTCATGTCAAACCTGTCTCTTGAAGCCCACATCAAAAGAATGACATTGGCAGCTTATGCAAGGTTAGCTAACATCAGAACTGCCTTCAGAAACTTGTGTAAGGAATTTTTCAGAATCTTGTATTCCACTTATGTAAGGCCAATCCTGGAGTATGTGTCCCCAGCATGGAGCCCGTACCTTGTAAAGCACAAGACGAAACAGAAGAGTTCGGGGAGACATGATCAACACATACAAGGTTCTCAGGGGAATTGACAGGGTAGAAAAGGATGGATTATTTAACATGGGTGGTACACACACAAGGAGGACATAGGTGGAAGCTGAGTATCCAAATAAGCCACAGAAACTGCTAGAAAGAACTTTTTCAGTGTCAGAGTGGTTGGTAAATGGAATGCACTAGGAAGTGATGTGGTGGAGACTGACTCCATTTACAGTTTCAAATGTAGATATGAGAGAGCTTGAGGGAGCCGGTCAGCCGAGCGGACAGCACACTGGACTTGTGATCCTGTGGTCCTGGGTTCGATCCCAGGCGCTGGCGAGAAACAATGGGCAGAGTTTCTTTCACCCTATGCCCCTGTTACCTAGCAGTAAAATAGGTACCTGGGTGTTAGTCAGCTGTCACAGGCTGCTTCCTGGGGGTGGAGCCCTGGTCACGGACCAGGCCGCGGGGACACTAAAGCCCCGAAATCATCTCAAGATAACCTCAAGAAGCTCAGGAATCTGTACACCAGTTGATTGACGGCTGAGAGGCGGGACCAAAGAGCTGAAGCTCAACTCCTGGAAGCACAACTAGGTGAGTACACACATGCGTGAGTACATATGTTGGGCATAAGGAATACACATATATGGTAATCGCTTCAAAAACCTTCATTTAGCTGTGCAGGGGTGGGGAGCATGCCCACAATATAACAGGGGGAGCATGCCCACAATATAACAGGGGGAGCATGCCCACAATATAACAGGGGGAGCATGCCCACAATATAACAGGGGGAGCATGCCCACAATATAACAGGCATTTTCCCTCTGGATGATGACACCGAGGCATTGGAACAGGAAATTGGCTGCTCTTCGACCTCTGGATTGCTTAACACTTTAGTCCGGGCATGACGCAGCATTAAGTCATCCGTTTACTGTCAGTAATCTCGAGGATGACGCAGCATTGCGTCATCCACTAAAATAATTGCCAAAAATCAGGTTTTTATCCAATTTTTGGGGACTGTTTGGTAACTGTCAACAAGCCGAATGCAATCTGTGACTACAATACAAACATGAAAGGTGTTGATCACTTTGACCAAATGATCAAATATTATCACTTCATAAGGAAAACTCACAAATGGACGAAGAAAATGACCTTCTATTTTGTGCAAATGGCTATCTACAATGCTTATGTGATGTACAACTACTACACAAAAAATACTAAACTATAATACTACATATACTAAAATACTAAATACTAAACATTTGTGGGCAGGAATTGGGAGTGTTAGCTGGAAGGCGTCTGGGCGCTCACTCGCGGTTAACGCGTGGCCCGTCTTCAACTCGTCGGCGAGTGGAGCGTGACCAGGTTTTTTATTTTATATGCTAATGTTCCTCTAGAGAATTCTATTGCGAACCCATTGATACCAAAATGAAAGACCTAGGACGAAAATTGAGGTGACCAGAGTGAAAAGAGTGAACACATTTTATCGCTTTTGCGCGCTCCTGGGTAACTCGTTCGCACCTTTCTCTGTTTGCTGCGGGTAATTAGCCGGGCTTTTGGAGTGTATATGCATTTAGTGCTGTAGAGAATTCTATTGCGAACACAATGATACCAATTTAATCTCGTAGGACGAGAATTAAGGTGACAAAGTTGAAGAGAGTATACACTTTTCAGAATTAACGCTCGCTCCTGTGAAACTCTGGGACCCAAATCGTACAGTTGAGGGGTGGCGCGCGGAGCACGCCAAAGTGTTAATTAGTTTATTTCCCATCTCCTTAATGAACTTGGGTGCAAATTTTTGCCAGGAGGGGCCTGATGGCTGAGTGGACAGCACTTGGGATTCATAGTCCTAAGGTTCCGGGTTCGATCCCCGGCGGAGGTGGAACCAGATGGCCAGAGTTTCTTTCACCCCGATGCCCCCTGTTACCTAGCAGTAAATAGGCACCTGGGAGTAAGACAGTTGCTACAGGCTGCTTCCTGGGGGTGTGTAACAAAAAGGAGGCCTGGTCGAGGACCGGGCTGTGGGAACGCTAAGCCCCGAAATCATCTCAAGATAACCTCAAGATAATATTTTCCGGGGGAGCCCCTTCGGCTCCCCGGAGCTATCCAGGATGATATGTATATTATTAAACTTTGGCATCAGTCAGTGTGAATGGAGTGGAGTTCATCAGTGGAGTTCTAGGCCTACCTGGGACCACGGGCATTCTATGTTAGCCATCAACCGGGTCGGGCACCCAGAAAGGTAATGCGCCTCAAAACAAAACCCTATTCTGGTTAAAACTACTACTGTACTGAAAGCTAACAAGTGGACAGAACTCCCCAAATGAAAAACGAGCAAACAAGCATGACTTCACACTTGCCTCGCCGCTTGTCTGCACAGCTCCCCCCTCTCCGGAAGAGGGGAGCCCTATTGGACCCCTCCCTGGAAGAGGGGAGCTCTATTGGATCCCTCCTGGGTTTTTCTACCCTCTGAGAGGGGCTTACTGTTACCTGGAGTGGGGGTTTTCCTCCTCCCCTCCCCCGCCCCCTCTTCATACGAGTTGGTTTGGGTGTCTGCCCTTCCCCGGGTTCGTCAGTTCCATCCTTCCTGTAGGTAATTTTACCAGCTTTCTCAACATTCGGGATCCTGCATGACTTTTGGTCACGTATGCGAATGGGCCCATATGAGCCTCCGTGATTTTGTGCCTGATTATCAAGGATCTCAAAGGTTCGAAAAGAACTTCGATAATTAAAAAATTACCAGAACATCTGTTGATTTCCGGTGAGGCTTACCTCTGGTCCTTTATAGGACTCATTGGTACTCTTCCGTACTTACTACTTATCATCTTTCAATACTCTATCTGATTATTTTATGATACATCCTATCTCAGTGATCTGTCTCAGCTTTAATAATAATAGTTAAATACATCTTGTAGGCATCTTCCCTGAAAGAAGGGAGGAGCCAGGTCGTACCTCATGCGTCCTGAGCATGGCCTGAGGGTGATCATTTGCTTATGGTTGTTGTAAACGTGTTGGTGTTCCACGACTTTTCTCACGGGTAATATGCTGCACTAACTAATCTCTCTCCAGTCATAGCCTTCTAGGTACTGGGGAAGTTCTGATTTTATACACAGGTACCTCGGTTTACGAATTTAATTCGTTCCTGGAGACAGTTCGTAACCTGAAAATTCGTAACCGAAGCGAATTTCCCCATAAGAAATAATGGGAAATGAATTAATCCATTCCTGACTCCCCAAAAAATTAACTTCAAAGTAAATTTTATACCTAATTCACCTAAATCTTCACTAGAAAAGTATGTGCAAGTTATTACTTACCTTTACTGATGACTCCTGTTGGCGTATGGAAGACGGTGAGGAGGGGGGAGGAGGAGAGGTGTTACTGTTTGGAAGGGAAGTCCCCTTCCATTATAACATCAGGCAGTGATGACTTCTCTGGGGTGCACACTCTGTCACGTTTTTCCTGCATTCCACTAGGACCTGCTTCTGGCTCACTACAGGATTTTCTAATTGTTTTTCTTGAAAATTGTTTTTCCCTTCTTTGTAACACTTATCTGTAGTGAGACATCATATTGTCATTAATAAGATCAATACAACGGCCTGCTAAAGCTTTATCTGGGTGATTCTTTTCAGCAAAACTTTGCAGTTCTTCTCATACTGCACACATATGCGTATCAACAAACTCGTATCCTGAGGTAAAGTTCGTAACGCGATTCAAATTCTCCGAAGAAATCGGGCTCGTAACCCGAAAAGTTCGTAAAGAGGAGCATTCGTAAACCGAGGTACCACTGTATAGGGAAAATTCCCAGTTCTTTTTTCTGATTACGGGTGTAGGGTGGCTCGGACTGATGCTGCCTCCCCCTCTACACTACACCTAATCTTCTCCTACTGCACTCACAACTCAGGACATAATCCACTAGTGATGCTCCCAAAATATTACACGGCTAAGCTGTGTCGTGACACTGTTGTGCCTACGCTCTACAGAGATTATATGGTCTGACGACACCGTCAGCCAAGCACTTGTTCTTGATTTTTGGATGAGTGTTGGGTATTATTTGTAGTGTGTTGCTTGGCCAATTTGCGTGCATCTTAATGTGACTTTACTGTGTCCTGTATATTTTGTTATTCATTACACTGTGCCCCACAGTGTAATGAATGCATAGTGACAGCCCCGCATTTCAGTAACTTATGATTTAATCTTTCAGTGACTGAATCTTTTCTTGACTCTAGGACACTCATTCATTGACTGTCATTCCATGCCTGGCTGCACCCTTCTATATACAGTGGCACCTCGATTAATGAGTTTAATCCGTTCTGGCACCGTGCTAGTTATGTGGAAAACTCGTCTTAAGAAACAAATTTCCCCATTTAAAATAAAGGAAATAAATTTCATCCGTTCCACTCTCAAAAACATCCATACTTGTATGACATTTTATAATGTAAATATAATACTGCACATGTAATTATAAATGTTTTGTTGTACTGTTTTCATGTTTACCTTATGAAAAGTAGTTTCTGGCTTGAGGGAGACGATGGAGAGGTGAGGAGGAGGAGAGGGGTTATGGTGTGGAAGGAGAATCCACCTCTGAGTCAGGCGGACTCTCTCTTCTTGGGAATTTCACCCCACTGGGACCGGGTTGTGGTTCACTATCACTGGCTCTTCTTTTGTCTACTTTTGCAAAGAACGTATCTATTGACAATTGCTTTTGTCTTTGTTTTAGGATGTTCCTAAAACAAGACAGCAAATTGTCATTAAACATGTTCACACACCGGGTTGTCACTGCTTTATCAGGGCAGCTTTTCCAAGAATGCGTTCACCTTTTCAAACATTCTCAAAACTTCCCTGATCTCAGTGGAAGAGGCAGCATCCTCCCTAATTACCTCCTCATTCCCTTACTAATGGTGCAAATTGTTGACGAGGACCTGCCATACTCCCTTGTGAGATCAGTCACACGGACACCACACTCATGCTTTGCTATAATTTCCTTCTTCAAATCCACAGTAATTGTATCTTTCTTCCTCTTGACAACACTATCTTTAGGAAGCAGCTTCTTTGGCGGCATCGTGCGTTACAAATTGTAGTCACAAAACCACTAAAAACCCAAAGAAAAGCGCAAATAAATCCAGAGGGATACTTGTCGTGTGCAATACAACAACAACAACAACACTGGCGTTGGAGGCGTCCGAGAATTGCGAGAACCTGCAAGACGCTAGGAAGCACCATGTGGTTTTGCTCGTTGATAGAGGTGAAGCTCATCAATAGAGACAAATTTGCTGTGAGTGGCTCGCTCGTTACTCGAAATGCTCATAAATAGAGCCGCTTGTTAATCGAGGTGCCACTGTACTTTGGAAAATTTCTGTATGTATAGTTGATTATGTACATTCAGTTGCCAGTTGCTACCTAGGTCATATTAGTTCATCATATTGATTATACTCTCTTGTCCTTAGCTACTGGCACTGGAACCATACTTAAGGTCTTTTCGTTGCATATTTACGTATTTCCTACCTCTATCCCACACATTGTTATATATATTAGCATGTGCATCTTGGCTATACTAATGATAGTGTTGGGTTGGTCTCTGTCCATGTTCAGTTTCCTGATATTGAACAGAACCAGTGTTCCGTTATAGAACTGAGTTCTTTCATCTTCTCCTTGTATCACACTACCAGCTGCTGTATTGCACTATCTGCAGGTGGATATAGATTTACAACCAACTGCTCCTGCCCCCTACGGTTCATTTTCGTTGAGTCGGGAGGAGCTAGGATTTACGGGCCTGGCTAGGGACTTTGTTTCTTTTCCATACATTCATTTTTTTTCATGCAGTACACATCCTAAGTAGTTCTCCTCCAACATTACTCTGCGGCTCATGCATCGTTCTGCCCTGCTGCTGGTTGCGCTGATCCTGTGGGATGCAGTGTCACTATTTTTGCTTCACATCTACGTGTCTGCTAGTGGTGCTTGCTTCCTCTCTGGACACTGCCTGGGCCCTGGCTCTTGGGTTTTCTTCGCCATTTTGTCCTTGCTGTTTGCGGAGTATGCGGTTGGACAGTTTCAATAAGCAGCTTTTTCTCATTATTGTCCATTATCGGACTTGTTGCTGATAACAGCAGCAACAAGTCCGTGGCTCCTTTGGGTACTAGGTTTCCACCTGTGTCCAATTATGGGGATACCAATCGTTTTCATTTCTACCGTGTCCATTTCCCTGGGAAATTGTGGGTGGGTTTTCATGTCTCCCAGTCTTGTGTTCCCGGGGCAATCTTGTCTTGTGTACGAGACTGGGGTACTTCTGTCTATTATTACCTCAGTCTTATGTTCATGGACTGTGGTCATTGGCTTGTTTTCATTATTTTATTGTGGACACCGATTTTGTGCCTGGCGACCTTGCCTGGTATGCTCATCCAGCTCCCTAGCCTATGGCCCTTGGTATCCTGTCTGTATTACAGGCATTTTAGGTGTAGGGCTCTTTTTATCCATAACAAAATAAAAAATCCATTAACGTTGGGCTTTTTATCTGTCGGCAAATGCGGTAGGTAGGGCTCCCCCCCTCCCCCTAGGTTTGTTTCCGGGTGCCCTAAAGTTCCTCGGGTTCATCTTTTTGAAGGTTTTCTTCCTCTCGGCTTTCCCTGGGAGGTTCGGGAGGCCCTTGGCTCGTACCTCTTACGAAACCCTGTTTACACCTCTAAGTTGAATCCGGTTTTGTTTAAATTCAGTTCCTCTTTCACTGTTCGGGTGCATTTCGAGGCTCCGGTGTCTTCCTGGCTGGTAGCCTGCCTCAATAACTGGTGAGTGTGATCTCCCTGCTGGTCTGCTTGTCTGTTAGCTGGAGTCTAGTTCCTTCCCATCTTGCCAGATTTGGGTTCCTGGTGAACTGGCTGAAGTCCCAATTGGTTCCGTCCTGGGTTTGGGCTTGGCTGGGCCTAGTGTAGGATTCTCGGACTGCTTCCATTTCTCTCCCTCCTGCGGCTTTGCTCCAGTTGCAGTCCCGCTTTCGGCTGTTTTTGAAGGGGGTACCTACGTCCCTCATCAGTTACTCGAGCAGCTGTGCACGATCATGAACTTTGCCCTGCTGGTTTTATCTGCTGGGGTGGGTTTGGCTTTGGAGGCTGTTTTGGTATTTTCGGAGCAGCCTCTTTCGCTGCTCTCATGATTGCTGGGTTTGTTCTCTGGTGTTCTTGCGTCGGTTGCTGCATCTCTGGCTTCCTCTTCGGGTTTTGGGGGTTCGGTGCCATGGCGCCTTCTTCTTCCCCTCGCTCGATGTGTTCACAAACCCTCACCAGGCCAGCCAGAGGCGTTGGACGCCGTCCTTTCTTTGAGCTCACAGCACGATACGTGGGTTTGTGGCTGTGTGGCAGTCACTTCGACAGATCCGGCTTCCTCAGGGCTCAGTGATCCGGCTCCATTCAGACTGCTTCCTGTGGTTCATTGTATCAACTGGGGGAAAGGGTGGTCTCTTCAGTCAGTGGCTTTCGGGCTGGTCGCTTTGGATAGCTCTTCTGCCATAAATTCTCGGGGTTTAGCTCTCTGCGCCATTCACCTTCAGGGTGTGTCCATCGTCCTGGCAGCCTGTCGCTCTTCTTTCCTCTTTCCACGGAGTGGACGGTCAACTCTACCTTCTTCCTTGGCATTGTCAGACGTACAGGCACCCAGAGGTGGTCCTTTTCATGTTGGCATGGTCTTGGTATCTCCCATTGTATGTTGCACCATGCCCCGATTGAGAGGCTCGCAGTGGCTGCTTTTCGGCAGGAGGGATCGAAGTCAAGGTTCATGTTCCTCTTCACCCCGGTCCCGCTGATGCTCCTGGTTTTGGCTAGGCTGGATTCATATCAGGGGTGAGTGGTTCTCCTGGCTCCATGGTAGCTGGCCCAGCCATGGTTTTAGGCACTGCTTGCTCCTTGTCCAGACCTGGGAAGTTTTCCATGGCTCCGCCTCTTTCAGTAAGTCGGCCCATGAGGACATTTCTTAGAGGTCTTTCAGTCATTTTCTTTCTCTTCATCGTTTTTTGTCGATTTCGGACCAGGTTGTTTTATTCTTTCTCTGGATCAGTATCTCGTGCGTATTACTGTTGCTTTGTATTGCATAGCATTGGTGGAGCTGCTGCTGCTTGCATTTGGGTTGGATATTACTTCTGCTAGCTTTCTCTTGCATTTGTTCACCTCTGGCCTGCTCATGCACTGCCTGATCCTTCTTGGTCTTTGGACCACGACCTTCTTTTCTTTCTTCTCGCTCTGTTGTGGCCCCTTCAGTTCGGGGTTGCTTTTGGAAGGCATTGTTTTTGTTGGCCTTCATCTCTGGGGTTCAGGTTGGGAAGCTCCATACTCTCCTTCTTGAGGTTATCTTGAGATGATTTTGGGGCTTTTTAGTGTCCCCGCGGCCCGGTCCTCGACCAGGCCTCCACCCCAGGAAGCAGCCCGTGACAGCTGACTAACACCCAGGTACCTATTTTACTGCTAGGTAACAGGGGCATAGGGTGAAAGAAACTCTGCCCATTGTTTCTCGCCGGCGCCCGGGATCGAACCCGGGACCACAGGATCACAAGTCCAGCGTGCTGTCCGCTCGGCCGACCGGCTCCCACGGGGTTCTGTTCGTTTGCCCCGGGGAATCGTTTTGTTCGTTTGCAGCCTTCTTCTTTTCTGACGTAGAATGAGACGGTTGGCTTCCAGAGGGGTCCGTTGTTTGTAGATGCTTGGTTGGTTAGGCTGGAGGTGCATCACGTGTTGTGTCCGGAGCCGGCTTTTCACCGCTATCTGTGGGCCATATATCCACGGGCTACTAGTTCTGTGAAAGTGGACATTCTTTGGGTGGATCCGGTTTCCTTGGTTCCATGTTCCAGGGCTCGTGTTTCTCAGGCATTCCGCAGTGTCATGAATTCTAGTCAGCCTGTGGTCTACCATCATTCCCATGCTGTTATGAAGTATACTGCTCTCGCGGCAGTTTTTAGCAACATGTCTTAGGTCGACATTTGTTGGGGAAGTTGCAGGTCAAACAGATTCCATGATGCCAGTTATCTTTTGCACGTTCCGGTTTTTTCCTGGCCGTGTGGCTTTGGGTCTCCTGTCGTGGCCATCTGTCTCTTCCTCGTCTTAGATTCCTGCAGTGCTGCCGCCTCCCAGGTAAGTCCCTCCTTTTACTTATCTTTGAGTAGTTAACTTCAGGGAGCCATTGGGGTTACCCACAGAAAACCAGCATTAAATGTAATGAAGCACCATGTTCTCGGTGAGCCCCGGAGTTTCACTGACACCCGCCCTCTCTTCGGTCAGCGGTTTTCATCATTCAAGAATTGAGTGGTGGGCTCCTGGCTCCAATGAGCCGGCTCCCCATCCCCCCTTATTGGAGGGAGGGAGAGAGTGCTAATGAGCGGAAGTGCTAGTTGCATGAAGTGTTGCTTGTTGGGTTTCTTTCTAGAGGAGTTATTTTGATCTTCCTGAGGGGAGCCCCCTTCAACTCCCCGGAGCTTATCCAGGCTGATATGCTAATATCAGACTTTGGCATCAGTCATGTGTATGGAATTCTATGGACCTACCGAGGACCACGAGCCAGAACCTGGCCCCCTCAGAGAGGCAAGGGGAGCAATGGCCTATAGAAACCCCCGTGT
The DNA here is from genome assembly GCF_040958095.1 of Procambarus clarkii. Lineage (NCBI taxonomy): Eukaryota > Metazoa > Arthropoda > Malacostraca > Decapoda > Cambaridae > Procambarus > Procambarus clarkii. The sequence continues at coordinate 16,105,618 of NC_091168.1, forward strand.
GGTTGGAAGCATTCTATGTCTGCCATCGACTGGGTCAGGCACCCAGAAAGGTAAGCGTCCCAAAACAAACCCCTATTCTGATGAAAATTGCTACCACAAGCTGAACAAGTGGATAGAACTCCCCTAAAAGAAACGAGCAAACGATCATCACATCACACATCGCCGCGCCGCTGTCTGTGCAGCTCCCCCCTCCCCGGGAGGGGGAAGGCGGAGCCCTAGACCTACTGCGCTAGCTATCCGTCATCAGTTCTTCGGCTGATGCTATAGGATGAAGTCATGTTCTCTGGGTCCGGTGGTTGTTTCAGCACTGTACCTAGCGTGTGGTGACTGTCTTCTAGGTGGTGCATGAGCCGGGAGTGATTCTCCAGTACTCGGGCTGCATGCGCCTAGGGTTTCCTTCCCTAGATGCCCTGTAAGTACTGCCCTTGGGGCTTGGGGTTCCCTTCCACAAGTCCCTTGGGTTCTGTCCCTGCTAGGCTGTTTACTGCTTGGTTTTCGGCTGCCCTTTGTGTGCTGTCTCCCTTGTTCGTCTTGGGGTAAGGGGCAGTTTTGCACTGGTGGGGCGCAGGGTACTGTGCAGCTTGTTTTCACCAATCATGGCGGCCGGCTCTGTTCCGCCTGGGTACGCTGTCCTCTTGTGAGGTTTTCTTTTTTCTTTTTATTTGTCTACCTGGTGGGAGTTCTGCCTTGGTTCTTTCCCCCTTTGTACTGCGTACTCTTCCTTTTCTGGTGGTTTCCCCCTGCTAGGTCATCATGAGTGCACATGTCCCGGGGGTTCAGTTCTTAGAAGGTTGTTTCGTAGACTTGGGCGCCAGTTAGTAGTACCCTGCCTGGGATTACCTGAGTGCGAGTCCTCTTATAGTAAACGCTCAGGACCCTGGGAATCCCCTAGGGGACGTGCGGGTCCGATGGATGTGACCTCGGAGCCCCTTCCCCCCCCCCCCCCCTCGCTTCGAGCGAGTTTGTGGATTGCTCTGTCCCTGTATCAGGGTGACTCTCATGGTCTTTGTCTCTGTATGCTGCCTGTGGGGTCGGTGGCACCTTCGGCCCGGAGTCCAGCGACGTTTGTTGCTTGTTTGTGACTGTTACCCTGTCTTATGATGATTATGCGGGTTCAGGCAGCACGGGCGTTGCTGGTTGAGTTTTGGTGGTTGCAATGCTCTGTGGTGGTTGTTCCCCGAAAGTCCTGAAGCTGCCCCGTTTTGTTTGGTGTGTCGGGGCTTGGGGGTGTTGGTTGCTTCGATTTCCTTCCACGCCCCTTGTCTTTTCCCTGTTGTGGTCTAGTCTGTCCAAACCCCCCCCCACCCCACCCCCCGTTCCTCCCTGCATCAGGGTTTTTACCGTCTGTGTGTTAATGGTCGGGGAGGTGCCTCGTTGTGGTCTTGTGCCTGTTCAAGAGAACAGGCATTTGAGCCTGTTCAAGAGAACAGGCATTTGAGCCTGTTCTTCCAGCCTTGTTGTATGAGTCTGCCAGTGGGCTCCCTTCTTTAGTATTTTCGCAGCTACCCCAGTTTTTTCTTGTGAGGCAGGTCCTTGGGGGGACAGCTCGGCCCCAGGATCTGCCGTGTGGGTTTCCGGAGCTGGGAAGGGGCTGCTTTAGGGGGCCTCGGGCTCCGTTGGACCCTGCCTGGGTTTTTCTACCCTCTGAGCGGGGCTTGTGGTTGCACGGAGTGGGGTTCTTCCTTCCCCCCTCTCCGTATGAGAGGTTGAGTGTCGGCTCCTCCCAGGGCTCGTTTTCCTTGTCCCTCGAGTCCGTTGGTTCCGTCCTGTTGGTGGGTGCTCTTTTCCGTTTATTCCCCTCTCTTCTTGGGACGGGACTTCCCCGTCATGTTCCCCTCTTCGTGGAGTTCTGCATGACTTTTGGTCTTGGGTGTGGCTGTGCTTATGTGTGCCTTCGTGACAGGAAGATTTTTTGCTACTTCCTGTATTATTGGAACGTCTGTCGTCTTTCGATGTGGCTTCCCTCCGGTCCTTTCTGGGGCTTGTTGGTCCTCTTTCGGGCTTCTTCTTGGTTTTCTGCCCTGTCTCGATCTCTTGTTCTTGTATCTTTTCTCCGTGCTTGGTCTCTGCACTGTTCGTTTTCGTTCCATACTCCTTGTCCGGGATGCCGGGTTGGGCTACTTGTAGCCCAATTGGGTTGCCGATTAGGTGCCTTGTCTTCGCTAAGTACACCGGCTATGTATGTCGCAGCGTCTTGTTTTTTTTGGCTCCTGTTCCCGTGCGCTATGCTGTATCTGCTCCTGTGCGAATCCCACGGAACACGAACTGTTTGGGCTACTTTTTCTTGTGAAGTAGTCCTAGTTGGAGCCTTCCTGCCAAGCAGGTTGTGCGCATGCGCCGTGGGAGTTTGTTTTGGTCAGGGCGGTGTGCACAAGTGCTGGTGTTTTCTGTCCATTTCTCTCGGGTGCTTCGCCTCTAGCTCTTCTCCATTCTCCAGTTCGTGCCCCATGGCTACTGGGGTGTTCTGGCTTGCAGCTATGAGAAGGGCGCCGGGGTTTTCCCTGTGTTATGGGTGTGAGGCTTCGCCTCTCCCCTCCCATTTCTGCATGTGGGACTCTGGCCTTCCTCCTCTGGCGGTGCTCCCGGAATCGTCTCGGCTACGTTGTGTCGTGTCACGCTTGTAATTACCTAAGTGTAGTTACAGGATGAGAGCTACGCTCGTGGTGTCCCGTCTTCCCAGCACTCTTTGTCATATAACGCTTTGAAACTACTGACGGTCTTGGCCTCCACCACCTTCTCACTTAACTTGTTCCAACCGTCTACCACTCTATTTACGAAGGTGAATTTTCTTATATTTCTTCGGCATCTGTGTTTAGCTAGTTTAAATCTATGACCTCTTGTTCTTGAAGTTTCAGGTCTCAGGAAATCTTCCCTGTTGATTTTATCAATTCCTGTTAATATTTTGTACGTAGTGATCATATCACCTCTTTTTCTTCTGTCTTCTAGTTTTGGCATATTTAATGCCTCTAACCTCTCCTCGTAGCTCTTGCCCTTCAGTTCTGGGAGCCACTTAGTAGCATGTCTTTGCACCTTTTCCAGTTTGTTGATGTGCTTCTTAAGATATGGGCACCACACAACAGCTGCATATTCTAGCTTTGGCCTAACAAAAGTCATGAACAATTTCTTTAGTTTATCGCCATCCATGTATTTAAAAGCAATTCTGAAGTTAGAAAGCATAGCATAGGCTCCTTGCACAATATTCTTTATGTGGTCCTCAGGTGATAGTTTTCTATCTAGAACCACCCCTAGATCTCTTTCTTTATCAGAATTCTTTAAAGATTTCTCACATAATATATAGGTTGTGTGGGGTCTATGTTCTCCTATTCCACATTCCATAACATGACATTTATTAACAATTTAATTACATTTGCCAAGTGGTGCTCCATATACTTATTTTGTCCAGGTCTTCTTGAAGGGCATGACAATCATCTAAATTTCTTATCCTTCCTATTATCTTAGCATCATCAGCAAACATGTTCATATAATTCTGTATACCAACTGGTAGATCATTTATGTAGACATTAAACATCACTGGTGCAAGAACTGAACCCTGTGGTACTCCACTTGTGACATTTCTCCATTCTGATACATTGCCTCTGATTACTGCCCTCATTTTTCTATCAGTCAGAAAATTTTTCATCCATGTTAGAAGCTTACCTGTCACCCCTCCAATATTTTCCAGTTTCCAGAACTACCTCTTATGTGGAACTCTGTCGAAAGCCTTTTTTAGGTCCAGATAGATGCAGTCAACCCAACCATCTCTTTCCTGTAATATCTCTGTGGCTCGATCATAGAAACTGAGTAAATTCGATATACAGGATCTTCCAGATCGAAAACCATACTGTCTGTCTGATATTATATCATTTCTCTCCAGGTGTTCTACCCATTTAGTTTTGATTAGTTTTTCCAATACTTTCACTATTACACTTGTGAATGATACAGGTCTATAATTGAGGGGGTCTTCCCTGCTGCCACTTTTGTAGATAGGAACTATGTTAGCCTGTTTCCACACGTCTGCTACGATTCCTGTACACAGGGATGCCTGAAAGATCAGGTGAAGTGGAATGCTGAGCTCTGATGCACACACTCTCAGAACCCATGGTGAAACGCCATCTGGGCCAGCTGCTTTGTTCTTACTGAGCTCCTTTAGCATATTTTCCACTTCATCTCTAGACACCTCTATCCACTCTATGTTGTTCTCTGGAATTCTTATTGTGTCTGGTTCTCTGAAGATTTCATTTTGTACAAACACACTTTGGAACTTTTCATTTAATGTTTCACACATTTCCTTTTCATTTTCAGTGAATCTGTTTCCCATTTTCAACCTCTGGATATTATCCTTTACCTGCAATTTGTTGTTTATGAATTTGTAGAATAGACCCGGTTCTGTTTTACATTTATCCGCTACCCCTTTTTCAAAATTTCTTTCTGCCTCTCTCCTTACTGCCGTATAGTTGTTTCTCGCATCTTTGTATCGCTGGTATGTTTGGGGGTTTGGCCTCTTCCTATACTGATTCCATTTTTGTGTCTTTTGGTCTCTTGCCCTCTCACAATTTCTGTCGAACCAATCCTGTTTTCTGGCCCTGCATCTCTGTTTTAGTATGAATGTTTGTGTGCCTTCCTCGTATATTTGTAAAAACTTGGCATACATTTCATTTACTTCCCCTGCCTAGCAACAATTCTGTCCAATTAGAGGCCCCCTGCAGGGGGCCTCTTGGCCCATGCAGGGTAGCTCCTCATTGTACCCATCCAGTCCCACTCGTATGCATGTCCAGCCCATGCTTGAGTCAGTCCCGAGGTTCCACCTCGACCAGGTTACAAGGTACACTGGTGGTTGTGGTGTCTGTTATGAGGTACATGTTACTGTGCCAGGATATTATGAGGTGAGATTTTGATGTGGTTTTGTTACTGAGGTTGCGTGTTGGGGTTGGTTGCGGCGTTTTGTTTGATCCTTGAGTGTTTTCCTCCTGGAGGCTTTCCCAATTTTTTTTTTTTTTCGTTTTTGCCCCAGGGGTGAGTTTATTGAGGAAAAATATTGTATTTTCTTACGTGCTGCTGTGGCGGTGTGTCCACTCATCCTGTAAGTGGGCATGCCGCCATAGTGGCATGTTCAACACTCCTCAATAGGAGGGGAACCCGCTGGGTGTTTCATCCTGTATCTTGTACCCAGACGCAGCTGGGACTTGCTTAAATTAACTGTCTCCAGTGACCAGCTCCTCAAACAAGGAGACTGACGTCTGTCACCCCTTGGAATCTTATCTTGTTTGTCTGTGCTAATTGTTACAATGATCTTCTCTGGGTCACTCATGCATTGCAGTGCCTGGCTTAGCCATTCCAGGTACGTTGGGTTCTCTCTACTCCCCTAGTTGTCTTCACCTAGTTGTGCTCGCTGGGGTTGAGTTTTGGTTCTCTAGTCCTGCCCCCCCCTCTGTTACTTACCTGCCATTTTCAGGGCCTCTGTGCTTATTGTGCTTCCCTCGTTGTGTTTGCAGGGGTTGCGCTCTGGGTTTTTGTTGTCTCCTGTCGTTCGGCTTGGGTCCAGCTTCCTGAGCCTACTAGGCTCTGTTGTATCTACACTTGACTGTGTGTAGGGTCTACCTCCACCACATCCCTTCCTCGTACTTTCCATTTGTCCCCTAATCTGATGCTGGAATCATTCTGTCATTTCATTTGCTCATTGAGCATTCGTTCCATCTGTGTCCCCTGGTACTTGTGCCCCTTGTGTTTTTTGATCTGTCGTTGTCTACCCTCTCATTTCCTCTGTGGGTTTTGCTTGTGGTGTTGGGTCTCATCTTTTGTGTCTCAGTCGGGGCCCTGGTCTTGGACCTCCTGGCATGCTCGCTGGCGTTAGGATGTTTTTTCTGTATGGCAGACGTTCCATCTCCTCCTTTGCTAGTTCGGGTTCCGGCTCTGTCTGTTCGGTGGTCGCACCCGAGATCTTCCCGCGGCTCCGCCTCTTCTACGGCTCGTTTGGTCCGTGGCTGGGCTGGTTCGGCTCTGCCTGGAGTCCCGCCTTCTGTTGGTGGTCAGGTGGCTTCGTTGTTGGTGTCCCACCTGCGTGCTTCTTCTTGGCAGCAGTGTGGGGTATTTTGGCGGTCTCCTGTTTCCTTCTGTCCCTTCTTAGGTAGCTGTGTTTTGTTGGCATGGTCTTGTCCTTCTCTTATGATGGTTCGGGCTGTCATTTTGCCGCATACTGTCGCCTCGTTTCGTGCGGCGCTGGCGGAGCCGCTTCTGCTTACGTTCGGTGTTGATGTTACTTCTGTGCCGTTCCACAAGCTGTCTAATGCGTTGGTTCACCTCTGGCCTGCTCATGCGCTGTCTGAGCCGTCTTGGTAGTTGGACTGGGTGATCTCTTCTTCTCCTTGGCTTTTTGTGGCCCCTTCGGTTCTGTTTTTTTTTTTTTTTTTTTTTTTTTTTTTTTTTTTTTTTTTTTTTTTTTTTTTTGTGGGCTCTTTTCCTGTTGGCATTAGCCTCTGGGGGTCGGGTTGGTGAGCTTCATGCTCTCCTCCGGCTCTGGGGTTTCTGCTCCTTTGGTTGGGGCGATCGTTTTGTTTTTCTGAAGCCTTCTCCTTCTTTTCTGGCGAAGAATGAGACAGCTGCTTTCCAGAGGGGTCCCTGGGTTGTTGATGCTTTGTTGGTTAGGCTGGGAGTGCATCATGTTTTGTGCCTGGTTGTGGCTCTCTGCCATTATTGGTGCGCCACGGCTTCTGTGTCCGTGGACGCTCTTTGGGTTGATTCGGTTTCCCTTCTTCCCTGTTCTCAGGTGCGGGTCTCCCAGGTCGTCTGCAGGGATATTAAGGCTGGCCAGCCTGGGGTCTATCCCTGTGACCGTGACGTTCGCTAGTTCGCGACTCTTGCCGCCATTCTTTGGGACTGTCTTGGGCGGACATTCGGCGTGGGGCTTTTGGCGGTCAAACAGGGTCCTGGCTGCTCGTTGCCTTGTTTACGTCTCTGGGCCCGGTCGGGCCTGTGTCGCTTGAGTCGGTGGATGCAGCCAGTTGTCTCGGCTTCGGGTTGAGGAGTGAGCAGCGACCACCTCCCGGGTTAGTCCCTATTCTTCCTCTGTGGTGAATTATCTCTGGGGAGCCAAAGGGGGCTGCCCCCAGAAAACCAACGTTGAATGTAATGAAACGCTATTTTCTGGGTGAGACCCATAGGCTCCCCAGCATCCCTCCCTCAGAACACATCCAGCCTCAGAACTGATGGTGGATAGCCAGTGCGGTAGGTCTGGGGCTCCCCCTTCCCCCTCCCGGGGAGGGGTGAGCTGCGCAGACAGCGGCTTGGCGACGTGTGACATCATGATCGTTTGCTTGTTTCTTTTAGGGGAGTTCTATTCACTTGTTCGGCTTGTGGTAGCAATTTTTACCAGAATAGGGGATTGTTTTGGGACGCTTACCTTTCTGGGTGCCTGACCCGGTCGATGGCAGACATAGAATGTTTCCAACCATACAGGGGTTTCTATAGGCCAGGTTCTGGCCCATGGTCCCCGGTAGGCCCATAGAACTCCATATATATGACTGATGCCAAAGTCTGACATTAGCATAGCAGCCTGGATAAGCTCCGGGGAGTCTCCGGGTCTCACCCAGAAAATGGCGTTTCATTACATTTAATGCTGTTTTTTTGAGTGAAAATTGCACAGGTTAACTAGACAATGGTCTATTTTGATTTGCCTACCTTTCTGGATCATTTCCCGGTCATGGCAATTATGATATACGTACTTTAAATGTATGGTGCTCATAGGCCATTGCTCCCTGCACCTCTCTTGAGTGGAACCAGATTCTGGCTTGTGGTTCCCGGTAAGTATAAGGACTCCTGTGACTGATGACCCCTTACTAATATTGCATATATCAGTTCAGATAGCTTCAGGGAGCCTCTGGGCCCCACCTAGAAAAAGGAGTTCAACAGAGTTGAACTCCTTTTTCTGGAGTTTTCTGGAGAAAAGGAGTTTGTTCATTCAACGCTGTTTTTTTTTTATCTAGGTTTCAGCTTTTGGAAGCATTTTTACGTTCTAAACAAAAATTGTTTGCACATCTTGACTCCATAAACACCCATTCATTTTTAGCTACGAAATAATGATCATATTTTCATTACTTTTATATCCGCAGGCCGCTCATGCATCGTGAAAGACGCAAATACCTCCGTACAGCTATGAAAGAATTGGCTCTCATTTTGACTGATCAACCAGGACTTTTGGGTCCTAAGGCACTGTTTGTATTCATGGGCCTTAGCTTCTCCAGAGATGAGGTTTGTATCTGTTTTTATGTCAGGTGATTAAGAAAACTCTCCTGATGAAAATTATCTTCACATGTTCCTTATATATTTTGAGAGGCAATTCAGGGTAGCACTTTGCACCTAGTTGTTAATGTTTACTGGAGTGTGACACACAAATCTTTTAATGATTTATGAAAGATAATAAAAAATTTGTATAACAAGTAATAGAAATATATGTCACCTTATTAGTGATGCATTTCAGATAACTGCATAAGATTTGTAATAATAATAATAATAATAATAATGTTATTGTGTCTGGGGGGATAGACAACCAGTGTATATATACATGTAAGGCTTATTTCAAGGTTTATCCAGGGTTGAATTACTGACCCTTCCCAGGATGCAACCCCACAAGAAGCTGACTTCACCCCTGGGTGCCTATTTGCTGCTCGGTGAACAGTGATCGGTGATAGGAAACATGTCCAACCATTTCTGTCCCACCCGGGATTCAAACCCAGAATTCCCGATTCAGAGTAGAGAACAAACCCGATTGTACTTTCGGGATCATACTTGACCCTCAACCCTTAACCCTTTAACTGCGCAACGCACCTGCAGGCCCATGTCTGGGGTGCGCTACGCGCCTCCAGGTATTTGTATTTTTCACGTTCCATTCAAAACTCCCGCGGCTACATGGGGTTCACATCAGCTTCCTCAGGGCTCTTGTAAACAGACGCCATCTTTAAAAAAAATTGTGGTCCACATTCCCGGGTGTGAAAGCCTCAGTAGTGAGTGAGCAACCAAGGCTGGCGCTCGCAGCATGAGCGCACAGCATGGCTGTTCAGCATGTGACCACAGCATCACCTAATAATGTCAAAATATATGTATATAACCTGTATTATTTAGCCATGATAGTATTATAGAAGAGCCTGAGTGTGATAATGACTGAATACAATGTTCAAATATCAGTGATTCAATGCTGTTCACAATGTTCACAGCGCTTGCCACAGCACCACAGCATTTTTTCGTCCATCTAGGAATCTTCAAACGACTTCTTAGGTTCCTTTTCAAAATAAACTTGTGGTCAATTATTCATTTACAGGAATTAGTGACCAGGATTGTGGTTATAATTAGCTTTGTGTGTAGTATTGTGGAAGGAGGAATTTTGGTGAGGGAGGGAGGAAGGGAGAGAATTGAGGTAGCCTCACTGTGTGTGGCAGCCACTCTTGTTTTGCTCACAATACTAGCATCGTGGTTCGCTATGGGGAACACACATGTACATGGGTATATACAGTGTGTGTGTATATAGTGTAATAATAGCAACAGGAGTATGTTGAGTGGAGCTATGTTGGTGAGGGAGGTGACGTCGTAATCGTAGTGTCATCTGCTGTGTCATTTCTCATGCAGTGTATAGTGGCCACTGTACTGTTTGGACACAATACCGGCTTACTTGCATAGTTCTGGTAAATAAAACATGTAGATAAGTATATATAACATGTGTAAATAGTGTAATAAAAACAATAACAGTATGGTGGGAGGAGCAATGTTGGCGAGTAAGATGTTGGAGTGAGGGAGGGCCTGTCTGGGTGTGGCTGCTCACACTCGTGATGTTCTGAATGTGTTGATGGTAAATGTGTATAGTGTGTGACAGTGTATAGTGTGTACATATGTTGTAAATATACATAAATGAACATGAAACATTGGTGTGAATAACTGTATGATGGGAGGAGCAATGTTTTTGAATACAATGTTGGAGGAGTGAGGGAGGGCTGGCTGGGTGTGACAGCAGGCTCATGGCCTGCTTCCGTGGGCGGTGCTCCCGGTTTTCTCTGCATGATACCCTGGCTGCCTTCGGCGGCTTCGTTCTCATAGACTTGTCATGACCCTTGCATGCCTATGTTCTGCAGGTGAGTTGGTGTGGTCTGGCGTCTCCTTCGTCTAGACGCTGTTTTGTTTTTAGGGGGTACGAATGGGTGTACATACGTACTTGAGAACATAGAACGTAAAAAACGGGGTGCCTGCAGAGGGGCTATTGGCCCATACATGGCAGCGCTTGTTTCTAACCACCCGATTCAATCGTCCGATCACAGGTGACTGCAAGAGGCCTCTTGGCCCATACGAGGCGGCTCCTGACTATACTCATCCAGCCCCTCTCCTATGCATGTCCAACCATGCTTGAGTTCTGGACCCCGCCTCAACCTTGTTCCAAGGTGCAAAAGTGGAGATGCCTGTTCAGTGGTACCTGTTCCTGTGTTGAGGGTGTTATGTTCTCACCTAATTGTACTCACCCAGTTGTGCTTGCAGGGTTGAGCTCTGGCTTTTTGGTCCCGCCTCTCAACTGTCAATCAACTAATGTACAGATTCCTGAGCCTACTGGGCTCTATCGTCTCTCCATTTGAAACTGTGTGTGGGGTCAGCCTCCACCACATTACTGCCTATTGCATTCCATGTGTTACCTACTGACACTGAAAAGGTTCTTTCTAACATCCCTGTGGCTCATTTAGGTACTTGGTTTCCACCTATGTCCCCATATTCGCATGCCACCCATGTTAAACAGTTTATCTTTCTCGACCCTGTCAATTCCTCTGGAAATGTGGGTGACGTTTTGCTGCGGTTTTGATACTGCGGCTGCGTGTTGGAGTATGGTCGTGGCGTTTTGTTCAGCCCTTCCGTGCTTCTTTCTGGGGCCTTCCTTGTTTGGGTTCTTTGTTCCCATGATATTTCTGGATCCCTCATTCCTCGCCGGTCTTGCTGTACCGGGCCATCTTTTCCATGTTCATTGAATTCTCTGTACTACCCTCGTTGTCCTCACCTAGTTGTGCTTGCTGGGGATGAACTTTGGCTCTTTGTCTCGCCCCTCGCCTGTCATTCAATTTCTGTATAGGTTCTGGAGCCTACTGGGCTCTCTTATCTTCACATGACGCTGGGTGTGGGTTGGCCTCCGCCGCATCCTTTCCTCATGCATTCCTATTGTCTCCTGCTCTGACACTGGTATGCTTCTTCTCTCTTTTATACGGCTCATTTGGGCGTTCAGTTCACCTTGTTGCCCCCGTTACGTGTGCCCCATGTGTTCCTTGGCTTGCATTTCTCTACCCTGTCAATTCCTCTAAGGTTTTGCTTGTGGTGGTTATGTCCCCTCTGGATCTTCGGTCTCCTGGGGGCATGTTGGACATGTCCAGCGGCTTCTGGTGGAGGTCATGTCCCTTCATTCCCCTTTGCTGCCTGCTTACTCCGTTCCTCGGCTTCCTTTTGTCCTCCACGTTGTGTGTTTTGTTTATGCCTTTTGGCTCCTGTTGCCGGGTTTCGATTCTGGTTCCTGGCTTTCCCGGCTTGTTGGCATTTTCAGAGTCTTGCGGTGTTCCTTCTCTGGAGTCTGTCGGGGTCTTGGTCTCCACCCTCCTGGCGGCTCGCTGGCATTGGGACATTTTTCGGTACGACAGACGTTCCATCACCTTTGCCGGCTCGGGTTTCTGGCTCTGCCTGCTTGGTGGTCGCACCCGAGGTCTTCCCGCGACTCCGCCTCTTCCTCGGCTTGTTTGGCTCTGCCTCGAGTCTCGCCTTCTGTTGGTGGTCGGGTGGCTTCGTTGCTGGTGTCCCACCTGCGTGCTTCTTCTTGGCGGCAGCGTGGGGTATTTTGGGGGTCCTTCCTTTTTTTCCTTCTGTTCCTTCGGTGGCTGTGTATTGTTGGTGTTGGCGGTGTTGTTCATGGCTGTCATTTTGCTGCATACTGTTGCCTCATTTTGTTCGGCGCTGGCGGAGCCGCTTCCGCTTGCGTTCGGTGTTGATGTTACTTCTGCGCCGTTCCACACACTGTCTCATGCGTTGGTTCACCTCCGGCCTGCTCATGCGCCATCTGAGCCGTCCTGTTCGTGGGACTGGGTGCTCGCTCTTTTCTTCTCGGTTCTTGTGGCTCCTTTTGTTCCGGTTGGTGTCGAGGGGCTCTTTTTCAGTTGGCGTTGGCCTTGGGGGTCGAGTTTGTGTGCTTCATGCTCTCCTCCAGCGCTGGGGTTTCTGCTCCTTTGGTCGGGGCGATCGCTTTGTTCCTCTGCGGCCTTCTCCTTCTTTTCTGGCGTTGAATGTGACTGCCACTTTCCGGAGGGGTCCCTGGGTTGCTGATGCCTTGTTGGTTTGGCCGGGGGTGCTTCAGGTTTTGTGCTCAGTTGCGGCTCTCCGCCGTTTTTGGCACACCACGGTTTCTGTGTCCGTGGACGCGCTTAGGGTTGATCCGGTTTCCCTTCTTCCCTGTTCGCAGGTGCGGGGTTATTAAGGCTGGCCGGCCTGCGGCCTCTTCCCGTGCCCGTGATGTTCGCAACTTCGCGGCTTCTGTTTCCATTCCTTGGGACTGTCTTGGGCGGACATTCGAGCGTTAGGATTTTGGCGGTCAAACTGGGTCCTGGCTGCTCGTTGCTTTGTTCACATCCTTAGGCCTGGTCGAGCCTGTGTTGCTTTGGGTTGGCAGTTGCAGCCGATTGTCTCGCTTCGTGTTGAGGTGTGAGAGGTGGCCGCCTCCCAGGTATGTCCCTTAGTCCTTCCTCTGTGGGTAGTTAGCTCCAGGAAGCCGACGGGGCTCCCCCCAGAAAACCAGCGTTGAATCTAATGAAATGCCATTTTCTGGGTGAGACCCTGAGGCTCCCTGTCAACCCGCCCTCCCTCCGGTTGGCAGTTTTCACGTGTTTTGACATCCAGCCTCAGAAATGATGGGTGGATAGCCGGCATGAGAGATCTGGGGCTCTCCCTTCCCCCTCCCGGGAAGGGGGGAGCTGCTCAGACAGCGGCACGGTGACGTGTGACATCATACCAGTTTGCTTGTTTTCTGTTGGGGAGTTATAACCACTAGTTCGGCTTATGGTAGCAATACCCAGTCGATGGCAGACATAGAATGCTTCCAACCACATGGGGGTTTTCATAGGCCATTGTTCCTCGTGCCCCTCAGAGGGGGCCTCTGGAACTGGTAGGCCCTAAGAACTCCATACACATGACTGATGCCAAAGTCTGACATTAGCATATGAGCCTGGTATAGCTCCGGGGAGCCTCCGGGTCTCACCCAGAAAATGGCGTTTCATTACATTCTACGCTGGTTTTTTAAACAGATATATTTTGTATGTCTTAGTTAACACAATCCATGTAAAATACATTACTTTATACAGTATTCATACATTTACAAGTACAGTAAATAAGTGTTAAAATAACCTTATTATACTTTTGGGAAGATTCCCTCAGTAGCCCTCAGGTGTAAACCCTTCCAATTATCAGGATATGCCTGGTGCATGTTCTTAAGGAGTAAAAGTGACATTACAGAGAACCAAAAGATACATGGAAACAGCAGTGACAAGAGAGCACAGAGTGCCAAATAATTAAGCTATATCATTCTTGCTCAGAAAATTAAAGCATTTAACTATTTCTTTCTTTTATTTCTGTCTTATTTCACCTTTAATATTTTTTGTTTTGCTTATCTCTTCCCTTGTCTGCTTGCTTTTAGCTTTCCTCCTGTTATATAAGATGGCTTATTTAGTTTCCTTTCTGAAGGTGGGGGAGGAACCCCATCGGCTCACCCGGAGCTATCCAGGCTGAATGGATATGTATAACTTTCTGGCATCAATCAAGGTGCATGGAGTTCTTGCCTACTGGGGACCATGAGCCAGAACCTGGGTCCCCTCAGAGAGGTGCAAGGAGCACTAGCCTATAGAATTCCCCATGTGATTGGGAGCATTCTATGTCTGCCATCGACCGGTCTGACACCCAGAAAGGTAGGCGCCCCAAAACAAATCCCCTCTTCTGGTGAAACAATTGCTACCGAAAGCTGAATGAGTGGGACAGAACTCCTCAAATGAAAACTAGCAAATTAGCATGATGTCATCACATCGCTGCGCCACTGTCTGCACAACCCCCATCTCCTTGAGGGGGGAAGGGGGAGCCCCAGACCCCCTGTGCCTGCAATCGAACCACCAGTTCTTGGCTGATGCGATTCTGGAGAAGTCATGTGCCTCTTTTGCCTTTTTTTTGTTTCATTGCCTTTTTTGTTTCAGTTCTGTGCCTTATGGTGTGGTCTGTCTACATGGGGTGTGGGAGCCAGGAGTAATATTCCACGGTACTTGGGCTGCATGCGCCTAGGGTTCCCTTCCCTAGGTACCCAGTAAGTACTGCCCTTGGGGCCTCCTTCCACAAGTCACCTTGGGATCTACCTTCGCTGTGTCTTTTACTGCTTGGTACTTGGCTGCCCTTAGGGTCAGCTGGGGTTGTTACCCATGTTTGTCTCTGGGTAGGAGGTAGTTTTTGTCATCGGTAGGGGTGCGGGGGTACTGCTCAGCTAGTTATCACCTATTATAGCGGTTGTCTGTTCTGCCTGGGTACATTGTTCTCTTGCAGAGTTTTTCTTTTGTTTTTGTTGTTCCTGCCGGGTGGGAAGGGGTCTGCCTTGTCCTCCCCTCACTGTTGTTGGGGTCGGTGTATATTCTTCTGTGTATTGGTGGTATTCCCCGCTAGGCCCCCATGAGTGGACACTTCCCAGGGGTTCAGCTTTTAGAAGTTTGCTTGGTAGACTTGGGGGCTAGTTCGTAGTACCCTGCCTGAGCTTCCCTTGGCATGTTAAGAAGGCAAAGGGCCCTGGGAGCTCTGTGGTCCGATGGATGTGACTCTCGCTTCGTGCGAGTTTGAAGGTTGCTCTGTCCCCTTGTCTCAGGGTGACACTCACTGTTTGTAATTACCTAAGTGTAGTTACAGGATAAGAGCTACGCTCGCTCTCATCCTGTAACTACATGTGTTACACCTGTAACTACACCTGTAACTACATGGCAATTGTGCCTCTGCCATGCTGCCTGTTGGGTCTGTGATTCTTTTGACCCGGAGTTGTGCGACTTTCTTGTGCGTGCGTGCTCCAGTTCACCCTCGCTATTGATCATTTTCTGAGGGTGAAGGCAGCAGCTGCATTGTATGCTGGGTTCTCTTGCTGCAACGCGCTGAGTTAATTGCTTCCCTGGATGCCCCGAGACTGCCCTTGTTTTGTTTTTGGGAGAGGCGTCACTTTGCCTTGGTTCTTTCCGCCTTTCCTTCCCTTCCCCTTCTGTTGTACGTTCAGTTTCCCCCTTTCCTGGCTTCCGGCTCTGACCCCATCAGCGGGTTCGGAGGCGGGGCGGGGGTCTCATTGATGTTGAGACTCGGGCAGTTTCGGGAGTGTCCCCTTCCGGGGTGGTTGTGGAGGCATTCGAGCCTGTTCCTCCTGCTGATGTTTATGGGTCTGACCAGTGGGGCCCCTTCCGGGGTGGTTGTGGAGGCATTCGAGCCTGTTCCTCCTGCTGATGTTTATGGGTCTGACCAGTGGGGCCCCTTCCTTAGTGTTTTTGGCTGCCCCGGCTTTTTTTTTTTTTTTTTTTTTTTTTTTTTTTTTTTTTTTTTTGTGAAGTCGGTGTTTTTGGGGGACAGCTCGACTCGGGATCCTCGGCGCGAGGTTCCCAGGGCGGGGGAGGGGTTGCTTTGGGGTGGTCTTGGGACCTGTTGGACCCCACTGGGGTTTTTGTACCCTCGGAGCAGGGCTTGGTGTTACAAGGAGAGGAGTTCTCTTTGCTCCCTCCTCATACAATTAGACTTAATATCTTCCCCTACCCGGGTTCAGTACCATGATGTCGAAGGTTCCTCGGTTCCATCCTTCCAGAGGTTTTCGGCTTCCAGCGTCCCGTCTCATATGGTGCGGGAGTCCCTTGCAGCTTACCTCCTGCGCGACTCGAATTATGTTTTCGTGTCTGTCCTGGGTTCGCTATGAAGTTCCAGGGTCGTCCTGGTTGGCGAACTGCTCGCTCTTCTCGAGGAAGCTCAGATGGCATTGCAGGTTTTCCTGGGGGACAAGTTGAGCATCTCAATGCTTGTTTGTTCGCTCCTACACTTCAGCGGGATGTTGGGGTGCATTGTCCTTGGAGGTGCGTTCTTTGTCTCCATTATTAACGCAGGTCGCGCCGCTCATGCGGGATGCGGTTTCGTGGCCTTTTTTGCTTCTCGACTTGCATGTCGGCAGGCGGTGCTTCCTTGGAGTCCACTTGAGTCCTGGCTCATCTGTTGTCTTGCCCTTTTTGTTTGCTGCTGTTTACAGAGGCTGCGGTTGTACAGTACAGTATCTGCAGGCGGCTTCAGCTAGTTGCCATCCTCGGTCCAGTTTGTTGGTTCTCCGGGGGACTCGTGGGAGGCTTTCCCGGAAGGGTCGTGCCAGGGCTCGGGGTTCTCCTGTCGTGATAGACCAGTGGTGGCAGATTCTGGGCAAGTGCAGTCTTCGGTTCTGTCTGTTTCTGGTCAGCTGGGGGATAGCCCTGTACGCTGTTTAGGTTCTCGTAAGGTGCTTCAGCCTTTTGCAATTTGTCCCACTGATGGGGCGATCAGGGAGGGGAGGCTCGCTCTGTTCGCTCGTGGCTGGTCCCACGATTGTGGGTCTTTGGGTCATTTCGTGTGTCCTGAAGTGGTGTTGGGCAGCTTCTCTTCCTGCAAGGGGGGGGGGGGTCTCTTCCCCTTGCGTTCTGTTGAGTCATCTCAGAGTGGGTTCGCATGGGCGTGGTCAAAACCACCTCGTTTCTTCGTTGGGGTTCCCACCTGTTTTCGGCACCGATATGGGACTGCATGGACCTACCGTTCATTCTGCAGTTGTGTGGATGTCGCTCCAGAGGGTTCGGGTTGCTCGCGGCTCGACAATCTAGCTACATTCAAACTGTTCCCTGGTGGTTCTGCAGTTGCTTCAGGTCCTGGCTCACTTAGGGACTTACCAGGGGGGTGGGGGAGTTGTCCTTCTGGCTCTTTGGTGGTCGGCCCAGCCTTGGTTTCAAGTGCTGCTTGCTCGGTATCCGAATCCGAGAGTCTTCTTGTGGCTCTGCCTCTTTCAGCAGATCGGTCCTGCCCTGTACAAGGCTGATTCATTCTTCTTCTGGAGTCTTCGCATCTGGAATTTCTGTCTCAAGTCTATCATCACTTGTATGTGGCGCAGGTGGCTTCATGTGGGTCTCCCACCCTTGAGCTTTGTCTTGGCGGCAGTTTGAAGTTCCTGGTGGTCCTTCTGGCTTTTCCTATCTTTGCGTCGGTGTAATTTGGTCTCTGATAAGGTTGTTTTGTCCCTTCATGGTTGTTCCGGGACCGTTATCATATAATGCATACTGTCGCCTCGTATCGTGTGGCGCTGGTAGAGCCACTTCAGCTTGCATTCGGTCTTGTTACTTTTGCCCCGTTCTGCCAGCTGTCTTGTGGGTTGTTTCACCTCCGGCCTGCTCATGTATCTCCAGTGCTATCCCCGTCGTTGGCCCTGGTGATCCCTTTTTTCACTTCTCCTCGGTTTCTCGTGGCCTCTTCGGTTTCGGGTTGTTTTTCAGGTCTTTTTTGTTTTTTGTCTTTTCCCTGTTGGCGTTGGCCTCTGGGAGTTGGTTTGGGGAGCTTCAGGCTCTCCTCTCCAGCTCTGGTGGTGTTCTGCTCGTTTGGTCCTGGTGGTAGTTTTGCTCGTCTGCGGCAGTCTCCTTTTATCTGGTGATGAATGGGTCTGCTGCTTTCCGGAGGGGTCATTGGGTTCTTGTTGCTTGGTTGGTCGGGCCAGGGGTGCAAAATGTGTTGTGTTCGGTTGTGGCTCTCTGCTCGTCTCGCATTTTGGCCTCTGTGGCCATGGGGGGCGCTTTGGATTGCCCGTGTTCCCTCCCTTCCTTCCTGTTTTGGGGTTTGGGTCTCCCGGGTCGTCTGTAGGGTCCTTCAGTTTGCCAATTATCTTGTTTTTGAGTTAGGGCACGTAATATCTGCCTCCTTGTTCCTTCCCTCTTTTCCTTATCTCTGGTGAGGTAGCTCCAGGGAGCCGACGGGGCTTTCCCCCAGAAAACCAGTCTTGTATGTAATGAAATTTTAGGTACCAAGGTCTCACCCATTTTCTCACCTATTTTAGGTCCCACCTATTTTCTGGGTGAGACCCGGAGGCTCCCCTCCCACACTCCCTCCCTCCCTCCCTCTAGTTGGCAGTGTTTTCTTGTATTTTTGACATCCAGCCTAAGAACTGCCAGTTCGATCACTGGTGCAGGGGGGGTCTGGGGCTCCCTTTCCCCCTCCCAGGGAGAGGGGGTTGCGCAGGTGGCGGCATGGCGACGTGATGATGTCATGCTAATTTGCTAGTTTTCATTTGGTTTCCATTTCTCCTTGTGCCTCTCTGAGGGAGCCAGGTTCTGGCTCATGGTCCCTGGTAGGCAAGAACTCATGCACATTTACTGATGCCAGAAAGTTATACATACCCATTCAGCCTGGATAGCTCCTGGGAGCCTCCGGGTCTTGCCCAGAATATGGCGTTTCATTACATTCAACGTTGTTGTTTTTCTTATACTGTTTTGGTACTTCAGCTTTCATGCTTTACTTCTCCAATTAGCCATCACCTTTCACCTCATCTTCCCTCTTGCTTTATATTAACTCCCACTCTTGCAGTCACAGCTTGATATGGGCCCAAGGCGGACTGAAACATCATCATTTCGTTTCATGTGTGAGAGTTGGAATGTTGGAATGTTTCAGCCACATTATTGTTACTTACTCTGCATATTAATCCTTCTGCAGCAATAGTCAGCTCAGGTTTGAAAAATAAATATAGTTTCCAGCAATAATCTAAGTTTTCTCCAGGTACCCAGAAAAACATTTCCAAACAAAACTACCAGCAGTAATTCCCTCACATGT
Source organism: Procambarus clarkii (assembly GCF_040958095.1). Lineage (NCBI taxonomy): Eukaryota > Metazoa > Arthropoda > Malacostraca > Decapoda > Cambaridae > Procambarus > Procambarus clarkii. The sequence continues at coordinate 16,124,488 of NC_091168.1, forward strand.
ATGTAGGTAATTACATATTTCTATGATTGTTGCAACATAATTAAGGTATCTTTCTGTTGTTTTGCACACCTTATGACTTGACTTTCTTATAATAATATCTTCAACTTGTTGTTTTCTTTATATAGTATTAGTATAAAGATTTTTTTGTCACTAATAGGTGTTGTGGCTTCTTCGTCATCATGAGAACCCACCCCTTCATAAAGTTAAAAGTAAAACAGCAGATGATTTGGTTGATCGTCAGTTGCCTGAACTTCTTTTTCATATGGAGGAAATACGTGCATTAATTAAGAAGTATTCACAGGTGGGTTGAAGTTTGGATTCATTTTGTAATACTGTATTTAGTAAGGCTTAGATTCTGTACATGAAATAAAGTATAATATAATTGTCAGGTACTGTATTTATTACTGAATATTATGTACTATATGGTTTTCCAGGTGTTGCAGAGATATTACACTCAATACCTCTGTGGATATGATGCCATTGCCCTTAACCAGTTAATACAGGAATTACAAAACTTGCCAGAAGAAGAATCAATCATCTTATCATCGATGTGCAATGAAATTGGAAATTTATCTGTCAAACAAGGTGAAGTCTATATTTTTGTTATTTCTTCATCAAGTTTGCAATGATATTTTTTTGTTTGTGTATTTGTAAAGCAGAGCGTATTACTCTACTTATGGGAGGTACGTCATGGGAGACTTCAGGAGATGAATTATATAATAACTGATTATTACTTCTCATATATCAGTGTTCATTTAGTAGGTCCTCACACTTTCATTGAACAAATGGTGAAGCTTAAATATTTAATGTTTTTATAATTTTTGTATTATTTTGTTTATAATAATAATACACAGATTTTCTCAAGAATAATAATAATATAGTAAACACTCACATACTGTGAGTTCTTATAATATGACTTACACAGCACAAGTACATAATTTATGAAAAAACACCAAAAATCCAAACTTCCCCACTTCTATTTCTCTCTTCATGACCCCATCTTCCACTGTCCCATCTCTCCACCCCCACCACCCCATCTTTCCACTCCCATCTTTCCTCTCCCACCACCCCATCTTTCCACTCCCATCTCTCCTCTCCCACCACCCCATCTCTCCACTCCCATCTTTCCTCTCCCACCACCCCATCTTTCCTCTCCCACCACCCCATCTTTCCTCTCCCACCACCCCATCTTTCCACTCCCATCTTTCCTCTCCCACCACCCCATCTCTCCACTCCCATCTTTCCCATCCCACCACCCCATCTTTCCTCTCCCACCACCCCATCTTTCCACTCCCATCTTTCCTCTCCCACTACCCCACCTCTCCACTCCCATCTTTCCTCTCCCACCACCCCATCTCTCCACTCCCATCTTTCCTCTCCCACCACCCCATCTCTCCACTCCCATCTTTCCTCTCCCACCACCCCATCTTTCCTCTCCCACCACCCCATCTTTCCACTCCCATCTTTCCTCTCCCACCACCCCACCTCTCCACTCCCATCTTTCCTCTCCCACCACCCCATCTCTCCACTCCCACCACCCCATCTTTCCTCTCCCACCACCCCATCTCTCCACTCCCACCACCCCATCTTTCCTCTCCCACCACCCCATCTTTCCACTCCCATCTTTCCTCTCCCACCACCCCATCTCTCCACTCCCACCACCCTCATCTCTCCACCCACACCACCCTAACCCCCACTCCCATTACCCCCCCCCCCCCCCCCACTCTCCATACCTCCCCTCTGGTGATTCTGAGGATCAGTGTCCCTGCGGCTTGGTCTGTGACCAGGCCTCCTGGCTGGTAGTCTGGTCAACCAGACTGTTGGATGTGGCTGGTCACAGCCTGACCTATGAATCACAGCCTGGTTGATCAGGTATCCTTTGGAAACATTTATTGATTTCTTTTTTGAACACCAAGAGAGGTTGGCCTGTTATGCCCCAATAATAAGCATTGTATGAGTTTAAGAAAATGGTGTGAGCTTTGATATGGCATCTGTACTATGAAGCAAATGAACCTTGACAGCCAACTGTGGGGAATCAGTTGAGAATGGAAAGTAGAGAAGCAAGATTGATGGCATGGGCTCCTTGTTAATTTCTATTGTATCTTTGTTAGGATGTTGTGACAATTGCAGAAGTCACCATTGTAACTACTGTTGAACATGATCGACTCGCTGTAATAGTTGCTATACCTTGTAACCCTTGGGCTCTAACAATTGAAATGAAATAAACCCTCAAAGAACTGGAAGAGTCTACCCTCGCAGCAAAAAATTCTCATCCAGTTATCAGGGAAAGGGAGGGATAAATGACCAAAGTGTTAAAGATATCTTTACAATTCTTACAGTCCAGATGGAAGATAACATTACTCATAAAACAAATAATGCCACCACCATTCCTCCTGGAACTTTAACCCTTAAACTGCGCATGGCATATATATACGCCCTGAGTAATATGTCCCATGGTGTGCATGGCGTATATATACGCCCTGAGTAACATGTCCCATGGTGCGCATGTCGTATATATACGCCATAGGGTGCCAGGCCTCATTCAAATGGCCCGCGGCTACACAGGGTTTACAGTAGCTTCCTCAGGGCTCTTGTAAACAGATGCCATTTTAAAAAAAAATCGTGGGCAATATTCTCAGGTGAGAGAGGCACAGTACTGTTGGAGCAACCAAGGCCGGCGCACGCAGCATGAGCGAACAGCATTGCTGTTCAGCTTGTGACCACAGCATCGCCGAAAAATGTCAAAATAAATATATAATTGTTATTATTTAGCGATGAAAATATTACAGATGACCCATGACTATGATATAAATAACCAGGGTTGTGATAATAGCAGGATTGTTGTAATATAATATTAGCGCTGTGGGAGGAGTGATGCTGAGAGATGGAGGGAGACAGCATCGTTTACTGACTGTGTGGCTACCTGTTATTGTTGGCATTCACCATACCAGCTCAGTGGTTCTCTATGGTGAACACAAATGTAGATACTTATATATAATGTGTGCATTAGTGTAATAACAGCAAAAGGATTATGCTGGGAGGAGCCATATGGGTGACGGAGGTGACGTCGTCTGCACGATTTGTCTAGCTGTTTAGAGGGTGGCCACTATGCTCTTTGGGCGCACTACAAGTTTAGGTGTACAGTTACGGTGCATAAAACATGTAGATATTTATATATAATATGTGTATATAGGGTAATAACACTGCAAAAGGTATTGTTGGGGGAGAAAGTTTAGTGCGTGTGACCTTGAAAGAGTGAGGGAGCCGCCAGCCGCCATCTGTGTATAGCGACGACTCTTAGTGCCTGAACTAACTATATCAGCTTAGCTGTACAGTTGTGGTGAACAAAATATATACATACTTATATATAACGTCTGTATATAGTGTAATAACACCACAAATGGTATTGTTGGGGAAGAAAGTTTAGTGCGTGTGTTGAGGGAGTGGCAGCGAGTGGCTGGCTGGTGTGTGGCGGTAACTCTTCGTTGCTTTTCGACTCTCAATACCAACTTAGTGGTTCGTTATGGTGACCAAAACATGCAGATACTTATATATAACCTGTGTATAGTGTAATAGCAGCAAAACTCTATGTTTATTGTTTTATAAACATAATAATTGAATCACTAATATGCACATCATACTTTTGAGTATAGCGATTATTCACCACTTTTATTATATAAATATATTACAATACACACTGTTGAATAATATTACTGCAAAAAAACTAAGAAAAAATCAATTGGAGACATTGAAACAATTAGGTAATAATATCTTTGTGGCAACTCCCATCTGTCAGCGCGGGTGACGCTGACCGGGTCTGACGACCGCTCTGTCAATGCCCACTTTTTGCCAGACTTCCTCGGTCAATTGCGCCCAAAATATGTCACCTACGATTTTTTTTTTTTTTTTCCGTGCTCAGGGGACACAACATGTTTAGAAGACGAACAAATTTTGTTGAATTTTTTTTTTCTTGCGCACAGGGGTGTAAATGTCCCAAGGACCCCTGAGCAGTGTAAGGGTTAATAATTAGGTTAATTGACTCGGGAGGAGGACCAGTCAACTAAATACCGAGTACTTTGGGAATTTAATCTTTTAGTACTTATTGGATGAATAGAATTTTGTTACATTTACTTCTTGAATTACCAGGGGAATATATGTGCTCATGAAATGCTCAAGATCACAGGTAAAGTCCAAATCAATTTAAGATCTATGTCAGAATTAATTAAGGGAAGAAATATATAATACACAGGAGAAAATTAACAGTAATTTTATTTAATAATGTAAATTAATTAACCCTAAGCTAGTGACATCCTATCCTCAGAGGTATGGTAAAGGAATACAAATTGTATAGAGAAACTCGGTTACCTTTTGTTACTGCATCTCAGCCGGTGTTGTGGCCTCCTGGTGGCTGATACCCCACACCCTCCAGTACTAGAACAATTCACACTCAAATCTTTTTGTCTCATGTGCTTCTACGAGCCTTAACCACTGCACTGCGCAAAGCGCCTTTAGGCGCTCAGAGAGTTGTGCTCTTTGTTTTTTAATTTGGCTATATTTTAATGTTTTTTAATGTTTTCATTACTATTTGTGTTTTGAAATGGAAATAGTTGACTTTGGAAACATTTTGACATTAAATTTACCTGAACATTTGTAAAAATAACAAAAATATGTCCTTGACAATTGCACCAAGACGTTTTTGCCGAAAATAGGTGAGCAGTGCAAGGGTTAAGGAAATTAAGGCTTCACCCACTAAGGCTCATCTTACCCTAGAAACTCCGCCCTTCTCTAGACCTACATTCAATCAGCGGAAACCAGGCCTAAGGTCCTGGCACTTTCAGCCAGTGACAAGTCATGCCTAGCCCTTTTTCAATGAGCAACTTTAAAGACTCCAGAGGAATAGTTTTCTCACCAAAAACTGGATGCCACCAAGGTCTACGGAGAACAGTGGAAGGCACTATGTAACCTCACAGTACAAGAGGAAACTTGTGACCCAGAATTTATTATACCCAGGTGGGTGTGACTAATCTACCTCCAGCAGTCTAGAGGGAGAGAAGAGAGAGAGTAGGAAGAACGGGGAGAGGGGAGATGAAAAGGGGGAAGAGGAGTACTGTACTTCTTTGACCATTACAACTCCCCCCCCTCCATGAATTTAAGAAAAGTCGTGTGTATGAATATAAAGCATAGGGGAGAAAGGGGAAGATGAAATGGGAGGATTGGCCTACTTGTCTGGTCATTACAATGGGTTTTATTCTTATTTGGCAGTCATAATTCCTGTACTGTATCTTGTAATATAGTGAAGTGCTGAGACCCAAGATGAAATAATTCTGGATAGTAAAATGTGATTTAATCTCTTGTAATTCCTGGTCACCGAGTGCCTTAAATAATTTCATATCTGGTTAATTGATTGTGGTGCATTTTGCTCTGTCTTGCAATCACCTAGACTAATTAATACATGCACCATTACTGTGTTTATATATTCAATGTAGTATTTTCTGCATTTTCTGGGGGAAGCCCCTATGGCTCTTTGCAGCTATCCATGGCTGATATGGATGCTCTAACAATTTTGCATCAGTCCATGTAGGTGGAGTTCTAGGCCTACCGGGGACCACGAGCCAGAACCTGGCCCCCTCAGAGAGGGGGCCAGGTTCGGGCCACGAGGTGGCCAGGCCAGGCCACGAGGTGGCCAGGCCAGGCCACGAGGAGCAATGGCTCATAGAAATGCACATGTGATTTGGAGAATTTCTATATCTGAAGAGAATTCTTCAGATATAGAAAATGAAGATGCATTGACTAGACAACAAAACTAACTCTTCTACCAAGTATCATTTCCAGACTAATGAAACATCTGATTAAATTACCAATTAACTACTTTTGCTACTTGACCACTTTTTCATTGATGAGAGAACTGTACTTTTAAAAAAGAACAATCAAGGCCAGCCTTGAATCTGCTTTAGCCTATTACTGCAAATGGTTTTGAGAGTTCGACCGATATACTGTTTTTGTATAATAAAGTGTAAAGTGAAAAATAAAAGTGTAAAGACTAAATTTTTGGCATTACACTCATAACCATAACATTTTCTGTGCCAAAGGACCTTTGAGCATATTAGGTAAATTTGCAAGTTTTACATGCAAGAAACCAAGTTCAATGAAAGAGAGGGGGACAAAGGCTGGCATTTTGTGTAAAGTGTTATCGCTAAGAAGTTAGATAATCGAGTAGAGCATACATGGGAAAACTTTTTAGGTAAAGGTTCTAGTTATCAAATACAGACATGGTTAAGTGGAGAGAGATATTAGAGCATTTTAGCATTTAATGGAATTGGAGAAATTTGTGCAGAGATATCTCCAAGTGTTTTGAATGGTTGAGGAACAGGATGACAAGTGGCACACAGGATAAGGAGGAGTAAGTGTAGTGGAGCGTAGTAGGTCAGAGGGTAATCTACCCTCTTGTAGACAAAGTGAAATATTGGCATATAACTAGATTATAGAATATGCACCACAAAAATCTTTAAGATTATACAGAAACAAGAGTATGAGAGAGTTGGAAAAAAAGTTGAAAAAAATTGAAGAGGGAAGAGGGTTGGACAAAAAAAAAAAAAGAATGAGAGAACAAAATATATAAGGGAATGCTGATGAAAGGGGTTGTCATAAGCCAAGTCATACAAAGGTTAAGATTCCATGTGAGCCAACTGTATTCATCACTCAGCCAAACAGCAGTAAGCGGAGTATTCATTATTGATGAAAAAAGTCAATATTTGGAATGGATAAAGGTACATTAAACCAAAAATGACCAACAAAATATTAAGTAATGAAGGGGGGGGTCTCCCAGCCAGCATCATATAATCTCTTATAGATGTATAGATGAATCTCTATAATCTCTTTTATAATCTATATAGATGTGACAGAGTAATTAGATCAAGTGGAGGAGTAGGTTTGTATATTAAAAGAGGAGCTGGCATGCACAGAGCTCCTGAACTTGACCAATGAGGTGGTAGAGGTACTTATCTAGAGGTTATCTAGAGATGATTTCGGGGCTTTTAGTGTCCCCGCGGCCCGGTCCTCGACCAGGCCTCCACCCCCAGGAAGCAGCCCGTGACAGCTGACTAACACCCAGGTACCTATTTTACTGCTAGGTAACAGGGGCATAGGGTGAAAGAAACTCTGCCCATTGTTTCTCGCCGGCGCCTGGGATCGAACCCAGGACCACAGGATCACAAGTCCCGCGTGCTGTCCGCTCGGCCGACCGTACTTGGAATAAGGTAGAAAATATAAATCTAATTATTATTCTAATATACAAACTGCCAGATGCAACAGTCGAGGAATTCACTGAGCTGATCCACAAAATAGAGAATATCCTTGATAACCTAGCAAACCCAGTACCAGATATTATCTTCCTTGGGGACTTCAATCTACCCAGTTTACGATGGAGAATAGTAAACAATAACATTATAGCAGGAAATCAACCTTGAAATAACCAATCACAGGTCAGAGAACTACTGAGATTCTGTGACAAATTCTCACTCAGTCAGCAGATTACAGAACCGACTAGAAACAAGAACATGCTGGATCTCATATTCACGAACACTGATGAGCTAATCAGAGATATTACTGTCTCAGACACTCCGTACTCGGACCACAAACTCATTGAAGTGCAAACTAACATTAATAACGGTAGTAGGCCCAAGAGAAACAACAAGCGAGAAGAGCATTTCAATAAATTCAATTTTAATAATAAAAGGATAGACTGGGAGAAAATAAACTGAGAACTTGCAAACATTCAATGGGAAAATGTTCTAAGTAATAAAAATTCTACACAAGGAATAGAAAACTGACTTCTGAAGCCTATTAAGTCTGTCTGAAAAATGTTCCTTTGAGGTAAGCCAGAAAGAGGTCCAATGTAGAAAGAGAATGCAGATGACACTACAAAAGAAGAAAAAAGTTGATGGAAATGCTTAAGCAGACACGACTTTCCATACAAAGAAGAAATAATTTAAACAGGGAGATTGAAGAAATCAAACAGACATTCATATCAGATTGCAGAAAGGCAACTAGAACAGAAAGCAATTCAAGAAATAAAGAAAAAACAAAATATTTCTTCACATATCCTAAATCAAAAGCAAAAACCACTGCCAGTATTGTACCTATTTGTACTAGTGAAGGTTCATACACTGAGGATGACAAAGAAATTGGAGAAATCCTAAAAAAGCAATATGAGGACATGTTTAGCACCCCAATATATAACATGAAAGTGGAAGATCCAGACAACTTCTTTATGCATAATATCCAAACACCTGTAAGTAAAACTGATATCAACACGAGCATGGCAGATTTTGAAAGAGAAATTGACAATATGCTCATGCACTCAGCCCCAGGTCCAGACTCATAGAATTCAATATTCATAAAGAAATGCAAAGTGCCAGTAGCACAGGCAATCAGTATAGTGTGGAGGAAGAGCTTAGACACGGGAGATAGCAGAAGCGCTGAAAGCAGCAGACATAGCCCCTCTACACAAGGGAGGGAGCAAAGCATTGGCAAAGAATTATAGACCAGTTGCACTAACGTCCCACATAATAAAAGTATTTGAGAGAGTGATCGGGAGTCAGGTCACTAGATTTATGGAAACAAATGAGCTCCACAATCCAGGCCAACATGGATTTCGAGCGGGAAGATCCTGCCTATCACAGCTACTTGACCATTACAACAAAATCACTGAGGCATTAGAAGAAAAACAGAATGCAGATGTTGTATACACAGACTTTGCAAAAGCATTTGACAAATGTGACCATGGAGTGATAGCACACAATATCAGGTCAATGGGTATAATTGGTAAAGTAGGACGCTGGATACTCAATTTCCTGTCGAACAGAGCACAGAGTAACAGTCAACCATATAAAATCGAGTCTAAGCGCAGTTAACGCTGTGGTGGCCCCAGCCCTCTAGCCCTCAACTAGGCCGAGTGGGCCCCAGCGTTTCACGGGAGCGCACAGTAATTCTGAAAAGTGTATACTCTCTTCAACTTTGTCACCTCAATTCTCGTCCATGGTTTTTCAATTTGGTAACATTGTGTTCGCAATAGAATTCTCTACAGGAGTATTTGCAAATATAAAGTCCAAAAGCCAGGCGTACCACCCACAGCAAACAGAGAAAGTGACGGAGCATAATCCCAGTGAACGCTAATGAAACGGGTATACTGTTTTCAAATTTGTTACCTCAATTCTGGTCCTAGGCCTTTCATTTTGGTATCAATGTATTCGCAATGAAATTCCCTACAAGAGTATATGCATATAATATCCAAAACTGCTGTGCGCCCCTCTTGAAGCCGCCGCCAATTTGCTGCCGAAAACGACACAATGCTGCGTCGTTACCAAGATAATGTCTACTAAAAAAATGATGCAATGCTGCGTCGTTCCCGTGCGAAAGTGTTAAAAGCTCTGTACCTCAAGGTACAGTCCTTGCACTACTGCTGTTCCTTATTCTCATATCAGATATAGACAAAAATACAAGTCACAGCTTCGTATCATCCTTTGCAGATGACACAAAAATCAGCATGAAAATTACCTCAACTGAAGACATTGAAAAACTTCAAGTAGATATTGATAAAGTTTTCGACTGGGCAACAGAAAATAACACGATGTTTAACAGTGATAAATTCCAGATACTCAGGTACCAGAAAAATAAGGATCTTAAACATAATACAGGGTGCAAAACACAATCGAATCTGTCCATAGTAGGAAAACAGCATGTAAAGGATTTGGGAATAATGATGTCTGACGACCTAACGTTTAGGGAGCATAACCAAGCAAATATTGTGTCAGCCAAAAAAATGATCGGATGGATTACGAGAACCTTCAAATCCAGGGATCCCATCACAATGGTTGTACTGTTCAAGTCACTTGAGTTGTCCCCGTCTTGAGTTCTGCTCAGTACTCATTTTCCCCTTCAGAGCAGGAAAGATTGTTGAAATAAAGGAAATACAGAGAACATGTATGGCATGCATAGACGCAATAAAGCACCTAAATTATTGGGATCGTCTCAAAGCTCTCCAAATGTACTCACTAGAAAGGAGACGAAATAGATACCAAATAATATACACCTGGAAAATACTGGAGGGCCAGGTCCCAAATCTACACAGTAAAATAGCAATGTACTGGCATGAACGATATGGAAGAAAATGCAGAATAGAACCAGTAAAAAGCAGGGGTGCCATAGGCACAATCAGAGAACACTGTATAAACATCAGAGGTCCACGGTTGTTCAACACCCTCCCAGCGAGCGTAAGAAATATTGCCGGAACAACCATGGACATCCTCAAGAGGAATCTAGATTGTTTCCTCCCAGGAGTGCCTGACCAGCCAGGCTGTGGTGGATATGTAGGCCTGTGGGCCGCTCCAAGCAACAGCCTGGTGGACCAAACTCTTACAAGTCAAGCCTGGCCTCGGGCCAGGCTTGGGAAGTAGAAGAACTCCTACAACCCCATCAACCAGGTATCATCAACCAGGAAGTAGAGGGGATGGGCTGTCCTGAAGGTTGGGGAGTCACTGCCCCCCCCCCCTCCCCTCCAACTTCAGCCACTTTCCCATCCCATCTCCCCACTCCCATCCCCTCTACTTCCACTACTTCATCTCCAAACACCCACTGCCCCATGGCAAGTGGCTGACAATTGTTCCTGTACCCAGTACTGTATATGGGAGATCCTTGTCTATAACACAGGTGATGAATGTATCCCTCAGATTCACTGATGACACCTGACAAACACCTCTGACTTTTCATCTTTTAAATTTTGACTAAATTTGATTAATATTAGTTATCAGTGGTTTTGTTTGTGCTTTGTTCCAGCTACTAACTGTGACCCAATGAATCTAATGCTGTTTTATCCATGCTCTCTCTAATTTATATTCAGTAGAGGAAGGTACATCATTTGACTTTCGTGGCATCCGTCTTGATTGGTTTCGGCTCCAAGCTTACGCAACGGCTAATCGTGCTGGGTTGAATCTGAAGAACAATCGAGAATTGGCAGCACTCATCAATCAAATTGTTTTTCACACAAAAATGGTTGATTATTTAGATGAGATGTTGATTGAAACATCAGATCTCTCCATTTTCTGGTGAGTAGTGGATTATTTTTATTTTAGTGTTTCATTAAGAAACAAAATTTCAGAACATACATATATTGTGTTTGGAAGTTATAACAACCTACTTTAACCACTGCACAACGCACCTTGAGACGCTAGGACGGTGGTGCACAAGGCGCCTCAGAGCGCTCATATGTATAGCGTAGCATTCAAAACTCCCGCGGCTACATGGGGTTCACATCAGCTTCCTCAGGGCTCTCGTAAACCGATGGCATTTTCTGTGGGGAGCCCTTTCAGCTCCCTGGAGCTTATTGAGCTAATGTATGTTATATTAGACTGGGACATTAGCTAAGGAGTTCAGACCTACCAGGGACAAGCGCCAGAACCTGGCCCCTGCAGAGAGGTTTCAGGGAGCAGTGACCCTGGAAAACCCCCTTGTGGTTGGAGTTTTCCTTATCTGCCATTGACCGGGGTTAGGCACCCAGAAAGGTAGGCATAACAAAACAAACCCCACATGGTAAAAAACTAGAACAAAAAATGAACAGAGAGGTAGAAACTCCCTACAATCCCAAGGAAACAAGCAAATATGCAAACTTCACACTTTACTGCCGCGCTGATCGTCCGCGTAGCCCTACCCGCCCCGAGAGGGGGAAGGGGAGCCCCGGACCTCACCGCGCCGGCTGCCTAGCATCAGTTCGTAAGCTGATGTCAACTGGGATAGACGCTTCTCTGGCCTCAGTTTCTTACGGGGTGTTTGCCTTGTGTGGCGTTCACTGCTGTGTGTTGTGTTGTGCGGTGGCCAGGTATTCCTCATCAGTACCAGGGCTGCATGCGCTTAGGGGCTTCCTTCCCAAAGCGTCCTGTGAGTACTGCCCCTGTGTGACAGGGTTATGTTCCCTGGGGCGTTCGGGAACCATTCCCGTAGAGGTTCCTGCTGCTTGGCATTTGCCTCGCCCTTGGGGCCAGCTGGGGCTTGGGGGACCTTGTTTGGCCCTGGGTAGGGATTGGTATTGTGCTGGTTAGGGCGTCAGGGTGTTGCGCGACCTGCCACCTAAGCGGTGACCGGTTCCTGTTGCCTCTGGAGACGGTGTTCTTTTGGGGGTTTTTCTTTTGTTTTTATTTTCATTTGCCTGGTGGTGGTCTGCCTAGTGTGTGCTATAGTTCCACTGGTAGTGTTTGGTGGCCCTCTGCTAGGCCCCTGTGATTGTACACGTCACAGAGGTTTTCAGTGTTGTCCTCTACCCCCTTGTTATTTTTGGGTTTTAACCGGTTAGCAACACCTTGCCTGGGCTTCCCGTAGTTGTTACCCTATGGGCCCTGGAAACCCGTCGGGGCTTGGTAGACCATTGAATGTGTCTTCCGGGTTCCAACCCGTCTTGTATGGAATCGTTGCTTGCTGTAATTACCTAAGTGTAGTTACAGGATGAGAGCTACGCTCGTGGTGTCCCGTCTTCCCAGAACTCTTTGTCATATAACGCTTTGAAACTACTGACTGTCTTGGCCTCCACCACCTTCTCACCTAACTTGTTCCATCCGTCTACCACTCTGTTTGCGAAAGTGAATTTTCTTATATTTCTTCGGCATCTGTGTTTAGCTAGTTTAAATCTATGACCTCTTGTTCTTGAAGTGCCAGGTCTCAGGAAATCTTCCCTGTCGATTTTATTTTATTTTTTGTATGTAGTGATCACATCACCTCTTTTTCTTCTTGCTTCTAGTTTTGGCATATTAAATGCCTCTAACCTCTCTTCGTAGCTCTTGCCCTTCAGTTCTGGGAGCCACTTAGTAGCATGTCTTTGTACCTTTTCCAGTTTGTTGATGTGCTTCTTAAGATATGGGCACCACACAACCGCTGCATATTTTAGCTTTGGCCTAACAAAAGTCATGAACAATTTCTTTAGTATATCGCCATCCATGCATTTATAAGCAATTCTGAAGTTAGAAAACGTGGCATAAGCTCCTCGCACAATATTCTTTATGTGGTCCTCAGGTGATAGTTTTCTATCTGCCCTTGTCTCCGGGTGACAGGGGCCACTTTTACCTCCATCACGTTGCCTGTTGGGTTACTGACACCTTGACCAGGAGTCTTGCAAGAGATACTCTCTGCTTGTTCTCCAGTACTCTCCTGATGTTATTACTGTTCAGCATACAGGCGGCATTCGTGTTGCAAGCTAAGTTACGTTGCTGCAACATGCTAGGTTGGTTTCCCACTCGGATGACCTGGGGCCGCCCCGTTTTGATTAGGTGCTGTTCGCCCCTTTCCCTCCCTCTTCCCGGTTCCGGACGGTCTGCGGGTTTCGGGGTTGAGGCCGAGACCCGGGCGGTTTCGGGTGCTGCACCGTTCGGGTTGGGGACGGAGGTTTTCGAGCCTGTTCCTCCTGCCAAGGCTTCTGGGTCTTACCTGCGGCTCTTTCTTGCTGCCTTTCCCATGAACTCTTCCTTTCCTTTAAGGGGGAGGGCTTGGAGGATGGCTCTGCCCCGGGGCCTCTGTTGAGGGTTCCCTGAGCTGTGGGGGATGCCTACTAGCATTTCTGGGGCTGTTTGCCCCTGCCTGGGTTTTCTGCTTCTGGGTGGAGTTTTTCGCCCATCCAGTCTGCTTGCTTCCCACTTTTACTGGCGTGTTTTCGTATCTTTTGCGTCGGTCACAGCCCCCTGTTCTGGTGGCCAATTTCTTCTGCCGGTTTCCCTATGTGACCACCAGGGCGACGTTGTGGTTTGTTTACATGTGCCTGGGTGTGCGAGCGAGCGTCTTGGTTGAATTTTTTCACCTTTTTCAGGGGTTTTATTCTCCTCTTGCCGTTTCTTTGCTTTTCTGGTGTTTTCTGCCCGTCTTCTGTTCCTCTGGGAAAGTGTGAGTGTTGATTTTACACCGGGTTTTCTGTTTTGTCTGTTTTGGGTCTGGGCCCTAGGGTTTAGGCTCAGTGTCCCTGTCAGTTTATGCTTGCTCCCACACCTTGTCCCTCGGTTTTTGGTCTGTTTTGACCATTTTCCTGGGGGTTCTGTCTAGGGGCTGTGCTTTGCCTTTCTGTGGTGTATCTCCGCCGGCAAATGTGGTGGTTTGGGCGCCTCCTGGTTCGATTCCGGGTTCCTTTGGGTTCTTTGGTTTCGTTCCGGAGGTTTCTTCCTCTTGGGCCCCCTTTGTGGGTTCAGGGGGCTTTGTTTCCTCGTGTGTGACCCAGTTCTGCATTCTGGGGTCTCCCTGGCTTGCAGATTGATTTTTTTTGGGGTCTTGGCACGTGTTGTGGTCGTGCTGGGACTTTGTGTTTTGCTGTCAAGGTGGGCCTTTTGATGCTGTTTTGTGCCTTCTTCGCCTGGCCGGCGTGGTACTCTCTGCCCACTGGTCGGCGCCTTGTAATTTTCTTTTCACGTTATAACGTGGGTGGGGGAAATAGCTCTATCTTGTCCATTATTCCACCCCCCAGTTAACTAACGAGGCCGGGGGAAACAGCTCTCTCTAGTCCGTTATCCCGTCCCCAGTTAGCTAACTATTCTAGTTTACTCCCAGAGTTCCTAAGGCAACCTCTCTCGTTCAACACCTTGTAACCTAGGTATTTGACTACCTAGGTGCTAAGACTACAAGGCGCCGTCACTTGATCAGTTACCCGAAACTCTAGAGAGAACTCTAGAATACAGAATCATGCCACAAACGTATAAGAGAAAACGAAAGGAAAGAAATGAATAGTGAAGTAATTAGTGAGGGCTTGGGGGTGAGAGGGAGAGAGGTGGGAGGAGCGAGGAGGGTCATTAGTTGAAAGTGAGAGTTTAGAGAGGGGGTGGAGGGAGAGGTGTAGATAGGTAGAAGTAGAAGAGTAGATAGTAGAAGTAGAAGAGTAGATAGTAGAAGACGAAATGCTGCCACCATCCATTCATGATCATTATATACAAGACAAGGAATGGAACTTGCCTGTATCAAAATATTCTCAAAAGATGTTATTACCATGTATCAACTCCAAACATGTACTCATTAAATCATGAAACCAGTAATCACAGAGGCTTTCTCACCTCAACTCAAAACTCTAAGGAACACAGTGAAAGACCATTTAAATAATAAATTCAACAATTATATTTTTCATGATAAGTATCATAACTTAAGCAATTCAATTAAAATGTTCCAGTTTAATATGCAAAGTGAGTCATCATCCAAGAATTCGAGAACCCTACAACTTGACTGTCCCTGATCATCACACAACATATGTAAACACGACCAAGTCACCTTAATGTTAACTCACCGAGGACTGAGTCTAAGTTGAATAGAGAGGGGGGGGGGTCTGTAGCTGACAGAGACTCCCGCCCTGCCGGCCGACAGCCTCCCTGGTAGGGCTGTCTTCTCTGCTCTGCTCGTCTGCTGTTCTGTCTCGTTAATGCTTGATGCTCGATAGCTCTCCGAGTATTTATTGGGGAACCTAGTAGCTAACTCCGCCCACAAATAGATAGCCTCCGGCACTACCAAGCCACTCCTTAAACGTCGGCTTGTTTGAAGGCTACCAGACTACAATTAAGAGCTTAGCGGAAGCAAGGTGAAATTCTCATGATCTGACCTCAGGTCACTTGAGGTCATTAACGGTTAGAGGTATGAGATCTCCGCCGACAACTTGGCGCCTTTCCAAATCCCTGTCTGTGACTCATATTCTATATATATTTTAAATAAACTAACCCAAACACTTTTACAGTGTTACATCTCCCCTTCTCCCCGAAAATAAAGTTTTTGCAACACTGCTAAAGCAAGCTAGCTGTGTGCGACAACTTTATTAACGAAAAGAATACATCCTAGCTAAAAAAATATACATCATCCTACTCTAAAAAATGAAATATATAGACAGACGTCCATTGTCTCTGGCTGGGCGACGTCACTGCTTGGTCTTGTAGATAATCCTGTACCACATTTCTTCAACACAACTGCCTCCGTCGCTTCTCCGTCGTTAACGCACAACAACACTTGGTCAACCCGAAAGCCGTTACTACTTGAACTGAGCACAGGACCGTGGAATTCGGTTGTCCCAGCTGATCTGTAATTGGCCCTACGTCAGTCACCATGAGAGACGTATATTGGGGTTCTTCACAGCTATAGGGACTACAAGTTTCGAGACCTTCATATAGTTGCCAACAGTAGAAATCCCATCCTACTCTTCTTCCTCCCTGTTGCTCCAGCACGCCTCCTTCAGAGAGCCACTTCTGACAGCCACATCAAGTCCGCACGACACAGGAAGAATCATTCAACAGAGCAACATGCTTGCAGGAGGGGCGGCCAGTTAAGGCAAACGATCCTGTCTTGCAATTACGCTCCATGCAATGATGCTGACACCAGCGAGGGACACTAGGCATCGTGTCTCACTCAGCTTGTCTTATCTTCTTCTTCTTTCTTCTCTCTTCTTTCTTCCCTCTTCCTTCTTCTCTCTTCTTTCTTCTCTCTTCTTTCTTCTCTCTTCTCTCTTCTTTCTTCTCTCTTCTTTCTTCTCTCTTCCTCCTCCCATGGGTCTTTGACAAGCGACCTGGGGTCCATTGGGGTCCGTCCGTCCTGGGGTCCATCCTGGGTAGACCGATGTTGGTGGGACAGACTGGAGTCGTTGTTGTTCCTCTTCCATCTTTACTGGGTCGTCTGGGGACGTCTGCAGAACGACCTGGGGTCCACTGGGGGTCCGTCCGTCTTGGGGTCCACTGGGGTCCGTCCGTCCTGGGGTCCACTGGGTAGACCAATGTTGACCGACCGAGAGGGCTGCATCTTGGGGTCCCCTGGGGTGGTGATGGTGATGGAGCCATGACCTCCAGGTAGTGGGCTGGTCGTGGTGGTGGTGATAAACGCCCGTGAGTATGGTACACAGCAGCCGTCTCCCTCTTTTGTATGTGCGTCTCTCCTCTCTTCTGGCTCCCACCTGTGGATGAACAGAAAGGCGACAATATCGTGCTCCCAAGATATGTTATGTGACCCTGTAGTTTGTATAGGGTTTACACAGTCCAGTTATACCGCTCTCCTCCTGGCAACAACTACACTTAAATTTTTTTTTAAATAATCCAATTAACACTGAATGATACTGACTTGGTGGAACATAAGACAGTAACAGAGGAAAGTTAGAGAAGAGAGAATAAGGTCATCACTACTTTTAACTTGTCACAAAAAAAAATCAAAACTAATAGACAAAACACTAGCCTAAACTTAACTGTACCTTTCCTAATCTTAAGTACATAATTAACCGTTACTCCCACCCTTAACCTACAGCCACCTACGTGACCCAGAGTGTTTTCCTAGCTTCTCCGCCGGTCAACAACTCAAAACTGTTGCCACCCCTGTGACCAGACTATCTAACGTCGAGCGTCCCCAACGTGAAGTCTACTGACATACTAAGCCTCCCCCTAGCATGCTGTACAATACCAGTACACCTCGGGTTATTGCGTTCAAATGGAGTAAAACAGTCGATCGCAATAATCTGAGCAGAACCACTACTTAAAAACTACACCTGCCACTCCCCACTGACCTGGAGACCAGCGGTGGCTGGGTGTCCCCGTGGGACATGCGAGGTCACCTGTCACACTCAGCTGACCTGCACTACCAACACCGCTAAGTTCCCAAATCGCCAAATCTTATTACTAACATAAATCACTACACACGCAAGTTCTGGTGAACATTCCCTGAACTACACAAAACTCACAAAATCACTAAACACAACACCAGAGAATCACAATCTCCTAACCTGAAAAAAAGTTCGCTAATTCGCGAAAGTAAAACACCTGTCAAGATCTCCCTGATAGCGCCTGAGCGGCAAAAGACACGTGGGACTGAACAATGTTAAAAGAACACCAACTACCTACAACATTGTTCAACACCGCTGCCAACATTGTAACGGGGGTGGGGGAAATAGCTCTATCTTGTCCATTATTCCACCCCCCAGTTAACTAACGAGGCCGGGGGAAACAGCTCTCTCTAGTCCGTTATCCCGTCCCCAGTTAGCTAACTATTCTAGTTTACTCCCAGAGTTCCTAAGGCAACCTCTCTCGTTCAACACCTTGTAACCTAGGTATTTGACTACCTAGGTGCTAAGACTACAAGGCGCCGTCACTTGATCAGTTACCCGAAACTCTAGAGAGAACTCTAGAATACAGAATCATGCCACAAACGTATAAGAGAAAACGAAAGGAAAGAAATGAATAGTGAAGTAATTAGTGAGGGCTTGGGGGTGAGAGGGAGAGAGGTGGGAGGAGCGAGGAGGGTCATTAGTTGAAAGTGAGAGTTTAGAGAGGGGGTGGAGGGAGAGGTGTAGATAGGTAGAAGTAGAAGAGTAGATAGTAGAAGACGAAATGCTGCCACCATCCATTCATGATCATTATATACAAGACAAGGAATGGAACTTGCCTGTATCAAAATATTCTCAAAAGATGTTATTACCATGTATCAACTCCAAACATGTACTCATTAAATCATGAAACCAGTAATCAGAGAGGCTTTCTCACCTCAACTCAAAACTCTAAGGAACACAGTGAAAGACCATTTAAATAATAAATTCAACAATTATATTTTTCATGATAAGTATCATAACTTAAGCAATTCAATTAAAATGTTCCAGTTTAATATGCAAAGTGAGTCATCATCCAAGAATTCGAGAACCCTACAACTTGACTGTCCCTGATCATCACACAACATATGTAAACACGACCAAGTCACCTTAATGTTCACTCACTGAGGACTGAGTCTAAGTTGAATAGAGAGGGGGGGGGGGGGGTCTGTAGCTGACAGAGACTCCCGCCCTGCCGGCCGACAGCCTCCCTGGTAGGGCTGTCTTCTCTGCTCTGCTCGTCTGCTGTTCTGTCTCGTTAATGCTTGATGCTCGATAGCTCTCCGAGTATTTATTGGGGAACCTAGTAGCTAACTCCGCCCACAAATAGATAGCCTCCGGCACTACCAAGCCACTCCTTAAACGTCGGCTTGTTTGAAGGCTACCAGACTACAATTAAGAGCTTAGCGGAAGCAAGGTGAAATTCTCATGATCTGACCTCAGGTCACTTGAGGTCATTAACGGTTAGAGGTGTGAGATCTCCGCCGACAACTTGGCGCCTTTCCAAATCCCTGTCTGTGACTCATATTCTATATATATTTTAAATAAACTAACCCAAACACTTTTACAGTGTTACATCTCCCCTTCTCCCCGAAAATAAAGTTTTTGCAACACTGCTAAAGCAAGCTAGCTGTGTGCGACAACTTTATTAACGAAAAGAATACATCCTAGCTAAAAAAATATACATCATCCTACTCTAAAAAATGAAATATATAGACAGACGTCCATTGTCTCTGGCTGGGCGACGTCACTGCTTGGTCTTGTAGATAATCCTGTACCACATTTCTTCAACACAACTGCCTCCGTCGCTTCTCCGTCGTTAACGCACAACAACACTTGGTCAACCCGAAAGCCGTTACTACTTGAACTGAGCACAGGACCGTGGAATTCGGTTGTCCCAGCTGATCTGTAATTGGCCCTACGTCAGTCACCATGAGAGACGTATATTGGGGTTCTTCACAGCTATAGGGACTACAAGTTTCGAGACCTTCATATAGTTGCCAACAGTAGAAATCCCATCCTACTCTTCTTCCTCCCTGTTGCTCCAGCACGCCTCCTTCAGAGAGCCACTTCTGACAGCCACATCAAGTCCGCACGACACAGGAAGAATCATTCAACAGAGCAACATGCTTGCAGGAGGGGCGGCCAGTTAAGGCAAACGATCCTGTCTTGCAATTACGCTCCATGCAATGATGCTGACACCAGCGAGGGACACTAGGCATCGTGTCTCACTCAGCTTGTCTTATCTTCTTCTTCTTTCTTCTCTCTTCTTTCTTCCCTCTTCCTTCTTCTCTCTTCTTTCTTCTCTCTTCTTTCTTCTCTCTTCTCTCTTCTTTCTTCTCTCTTCTTTCTTCTCTCTTCCTCCTCCCATGGGTCTTTGACAAGCGACCTGGGGTCCATTGGGGTCCGTCCGTCCTGGGGTCCATCCTGGGTAGACCGATGTTGGTGGGACAGACTGGAGTCGTTGTTGTTCCTCTTCCATCTTTACTGGGTCGTCTGGGGACGTCTGCAGAACGACCTGGGGTCCACTGGGGGTCCGTCCGTCTTGGGGTCCACTGGGGTCCGTCCGTCCTGGGGTCCACTGGGTAGACCAATGTTGACCGACCGAGAGGGCTGCATCTTGGGGTCCCCTGGGGTGGTGATGGTGATGGAGCCATGACCTCCAGGTAGTGGGCTGGTCGTGGTGGTGGTGATAAACGCCCGTGAGTATGGTACACAGCAGCCGTCTCCCTCTTTTGTATGTGCGTCTCTCCTCTCTTCTGGCTCCCACCTGTGGATGAACAGAAAGGCGACAATATCGTGCTCCCAAGATATGTTATGTGACCCTGTAGTTTGTATAGGGTTTACACAGTCCAGTTATACCGCTCTCCTCCTGGCAACAACTACACTTAAATTTTTTTTTAAATAATCCAATTAACACTGAATGATACTGACTTGGTGGAACATAAGACAGTAACAGAGGAAAGTTAGAGAAGAGAGAATAAGGTCATCACTACTTTTAACTTGTCACAAAAAAAAATCAAAACTAATAGACAAAACACTAGCCTAAACTTAACTGTACCTTTCCTAATCTTAAGTACATAATTAACCGTTACTCCCACCCTTAACCTACAGCCACCTACGTGACCCAGAGTGTTTTCCTAGCTTCTCCGCCGGTCAACAACTCAAAACTGTTGCCACCCCTGTGACCAGACTATCTAACGTCGAGCGTCCCCAACGTGAAGTCTACTGACATACTAAGCCTCCCCCTAGCATGCTGTACAATACCAGTACACCTCGGGTTATTGCGTTCAAATGGAGTAAAACAGTCGATCGCAATAATCTGAGCAGAACCACTACTTAAAAACTACACCTGCCACTCCCCACTGACCTGGAGACCAGCGGTGGCTGGGTGTCCCCGTGGGACATGCGAGGTCACCTGTCACACTCAGCTGACCTGCACTACCAACACCGCTAAGTTCCCAAATCGCCAAATCTTATTACTAACATAAATCACTACACACGCAAGTTCTGGTGAACATTCCCTGAACTACACAAAACTCACAAAATCACTAAACACAACACCAGAGAATCACAATCTCCTAACCTGAAAAAAAGTTCGCTAATTCGCGAAAGTAAAACACCTGTCAAGATCTCCCTGATAGCGCCTGAGCGGCAAAAGACACGTGGGACTGAACAATGTTAAAAGAACACCAACTACCTACAACATTGTTCAACACCGCTGCCAACATTGTAACGGGGGTGGGGGAAATAGCTCTATCTTGTCCATTATTCCACCCCCCAGTTAACTAACGAGGCCGGGGGAAACAGCTCTCTCTAGTCCGTTATCCCGTCCCCAGTTAGCTAACTATTCTAGTTTACTCCCAGAGTTCCTAAGGCAACCTCTCTCGTTCAACACCTTGTAACCTAGGTATTTGACTACCTAGGTGCTAAGACTACAAGGCGCCGTCACTTGATCAGTTACCCGAAACTCTAGAGAGAACTCTAGAATACAGAATCATGCCACAAACGTATAAGAGAAAACGAAAGGAAAGAAATGAATAGTGAAGTAATTAGTGAGGGCTTGGGGGTGAGAGGGAGAGAGGTGGGAGGAGCGAGGAGGGTCATTAGTTGAAAGTGAGAGTTTAGAGAGGGGGTGGAGGGAGAGGTGTAGATAGGTAGAAGTAGAAGAGTAGATAGTAAAAGTAGAAGAGTAGATAGTAGAAGACGAAATGCTGCCACCATCCATTCATGATCATTATATACAAGACAAGGAATGGAACTTGCCTGTATCAAAATATTCTCAAAAGATGTTATTACCATGTATCAACTCCAAACATGTACTCATTAAATCATGAAACCAGTAATCAGAGAGGCTTTCTCACCTCAACTCAAAACTCTAAGGAACACAGTGAAAGACCATTTAAATAATAAATTCAACAATTATATTTTTCATGATAAGTATCATAACTTAAGCAATTCAATTAAAATGTTCCAGTTTAATATGCAAAGTGAGTCATCATCCAAGAATTCGAGAACCCTACAACTTGACTGTCCCTGATCATCACACAACATATGTAAACACGACCAAGTCACCTTAATGTTCACTCACTGAGGACTGAGTCTAAGTTGAATAGAGAGGGGGGGGGGGGGGGTCTGTAGCTGACAGAGACTCCCGCCCTGCCGGCCGACAGCCTCCCTGGTAGGGCTGTCTTCTCTGCTCTGCTCGTCTGCTGTTCTGTCTCGTTAATGCTTGATGCTCGATAGCTCTCCGAGTATTTATTGGGGAACCTAGTAGCTAACTCCGCCCACAAATAGATAGCCTCCGGCACTACCAAGCCACTCCTTAAACGTCGGCTTGTTTGAAGGCTACCAGACTACAATTAAGAGCTTAGCGGAAGCAAGGTGAAATTCTCATGATCTGACCTCAGGTCACTTGAGGTCATTAACGGTTAGAGGTGTGAGATCTCCGCCGACAACTTGGCGCCTTTCCAAATCCCTGTCTGTGACTCATATTCTATATATATTTTAAATAAACTAACCCAAACACTTTTACAGTGTTACAACGTGTATGTGTATACATGTACATGTGTTCAATGTGTGTGTGTGCACATGTGTATGTGCATACGCACGTGTAATTACCTAAGTGTAATTACCTAAGTGTAGTTACAGGATGAGAGCTACGCTCGTGGTGTCCCGTCTTCCCAGCACTCTTTGTCATATAACGCTTTGAAACTACTGACGGTCTTGGCCTCCACCACCTTCTCACTTAACTTGTTCCAACCGTCTACCACTCTATTTGCGAAGGTGAATTTTCTTATATTTCTTCGGCATCTGTGTTTAGCTAGTTTAAATCTATGACCTCTTGTTCTTGAAATTCCAGGTCTCAGGAAGTCTTCCCTGTCGATTTTATCAATTCCTGTAACTATTTTGTATGTAGTGATCATATCACCTCTTTTTCTTCTGTCTTCTAGTTTTGGCATATTTAATGCTTCTAACCTCTCCTCGTAGCTCTTGCCCTTCAGTTCTGGGAGCCACTTAGTAGCATGTCTTTGCACCTTTTCCAGTTTGTTGATGTGCTTCTTAAGATATGGGCACCACACAACAGCTGCATATTCTAGCTTTGGCCTAACAAAAGTCATGAACAATTTCTTTAGTATATCGCCATCCATGTATTTAAATGCAATTCTGAAGTTAGAAAGCATAGCATAGGCTCCTTGCACAATATTCTTTATGTGGTCCTCAGGTGATAGTTTTCTATCTAGAACCACTCCTAGATCTCTTTCTTTATCAGAATTCTTTAAAGATTTCTCACATAATATATAGGTTGTGTGGGGTCTATGTTCTCCTATTCCACATTCCATAACATGACATTTATTAACATTAAATTCCATTTGCCAAGTGGTGCTCCATATACTTATTTTGTCCAGGTCTTCTTGAAGGGCATGACAGTCATCTAAATTTCTTATCCTTCCTATTATCTTAGCATCATCAGCAAACATGTTCATATAATTCTGTATACCAACTGGTAGATCATTTATGTACACAATAAACATCACTGGTGCAAGAACTGAACCCTGTGGTACTCCACTTGTGACATTTCTCCATTCTGATACATTGCCTCTGATTACTGCCCTCATTTTTCTATCAGTCAGAAAATTTTTCATCCATGATAGAAGCTTACCTGTCACCCCTCCAATATTTTCCAGTTTCCAGAACAACCTCTTATGTGGAACTCTGTCGAAAGCCTTTTTTAGGTCCAGATAGATGCAGTCAACCCAACCATCTCTTTCCTGTAATATCTCTGTGGCTCGATCATAGAAACTGAGTAAATTCGATACACAGGATCTTCCAGATCGAAAACCATACTGTCTGTCTGATATTATATCATTTCTCTCTAGGTGTTCTACCCATTTAGTTTTGATTAGTTTTTCCAATACTTTCACTATTACACTTGTCAATGATACAGGTCTATAATTGAGGGGGTCTTCCCTGCTGCCACTTTTGTAGATTGGAACTATGTTAGCCTGTTTCCACCCGTCTGCTACGATTCCTGTACACAGGGATGCCTGAAAGATCACGTGTGTGTGTGCACATGTGCACATACGCACATGCGTGTGAGTGCTGGGAAGACGGGACACCACGAGCGTAGCTCTCATCCTGTAACTACACTTAGGTAATTACTTAGGTAATTACATGTGTATGTGCATATGCACGTGTGTGTAATACACCTTGTGTGTGTGTGTATTTATATATGTATGTGTATATGTGAATATATATATACTTTTTCTTTCGGAAGGGCGTCTGTTCCTTCGCTGTTGACGGGGCGCTGGGGGAGCAGCTTGCTCTGTTGACTCTCGCATGGTCCCACAGTTAGTGGGTGCTTTTGGTTGTCTTCCGGCCTCTGGTGGCGGCAGTGGACAGCTTCTCCCCCTTTGGGGGGTTTAGGGCTGGCGGGTTGGGCTTCTTCCCCTGCACTTCGTCATGTCATCTTAGTAGGTGCATTGGACATGGTTGATCCGCCCCCATCCTTCTGGGGTTCCCGTCTGCTCTTTGCAGACACGGGCCTGGCGAATTTGCGGTTCTTCTGGACTTATTCAGTCTGCGCCCTGGATTCTATGCCCTCATCGGAGGACTGTTGTGTCCGGTCCGGCTTCTGTTGAGGCCTGGTGCCTGGATGGTGGCCCTGGACCTCCAGATCAATTCTTGGCACGTTTATCTCCAGTTTTCCGGGACTGGCACAGTTGTTGGTGGGGCTTCAGGCTTGCCTCTTTTGTTGCCTTCCCTAGTTTGTAATTGTCACTTGGTGTATTTACGCATCTTTACCGGATCTTGTCTGAGTCTGCTTGGGATTCGGTGTCTGGCCTACCTCGACGACTAGCTGGTGTGGGCTCCCAGTTGGGCCGCTTGTCTGCTTGCCAGGGGTGTGGTTCTTTCCAGATCGCCGGGTTGGGTTTCCTGGTGATCTGGAGGCCATTCCATCTGTTTCCCTCCTGGGTTTGGACCTTGCTGGGTCTTGTTTAGGGCTCTTGAGCCGCTCCTTGTCTTTCCCTCCAGAAGTGTCGCTGCGGCTGTGGTCCCGCCTTCAGCTGTTCATGAGGGGGGTCCCGAGGTGCTCGGCAGTTGCTTGAGGAGTTGTGCGGGAGTCTGAACTTCGATGTGCTGGTCTGCCCGCAGGGTCAGGTCAGGTTTGGCTTCGGCGTCTGATTGGTTCCTTCAGAGACTCCCCTTCCGCCTCTTTTGCGATCGTTGGGTTCGTTCCTCCGGGGATCTTGCGTTGGTGCTACCTCACCAGATTCCTCTTTGGGGTTTTCGGGGCTCCGTACCTTGGCACGTCCCCGAGCCTTCGCACCTTGGCACGTCCCCGAGCCTTCGCTTGATGTGTTCACGGACGGGTCATCTCTCGGCTGGGGCTTTGTGACCAGTGCTCACCAGGTCGGCCAAGGATGGTGGGGTCTGTCCGTCCGTCAGGCTCACAGCACCGTTCGGGAGTTCGTGGCTGTCTGGTTTGCGCTTCGAAGGGTTCGGGTCACTCGGTGCTCTACCATTCAACTCCATTCGGACTGTTCTCTGGCGGTTCTTTGCCTGAACCACAGGGTTTCCCTTAGGTGTTTGACCTTTGGGGGTTGGTCCCTTCGAGTGGCTCGTTTAGTGGATTCTCTGGCTCTGCCAGACGTATGGACTCCTGGCAATGGACGTCTTCGAGTCGACGTGGTCTAGGCTTCGCCTATTCTATGTGACGCCCTTACCTGCCTGCGAGGTGTTCACGGTGGATGCCTTTCGGCAGGACTGGTCAAGGTAGGGGTACCTGTTCTTCTTCTCCCAGTCCAGCTGATGCTTCGGGTTCTGGCTTGGTTGGAGCCCATTCCCAAGCGAGTAGTCCTCATGGTCCCTTGGTGGCCGGCCCAGCTTTATTTTCAGACGCTGCTTGATAGGTGTCCAAACCCAGGGCGTTTTCCCGCGGCTCCGCCTCTTTCGGCAGGTCGGACCGGTCCTGTACGTGACTGGTTTGGCCTTCTCGTCGGCTCTTCGCGCCTGGTATTTTGACACGGGTATCACCATCTCTGTGGTGATCAGGTGGCTTTCTTGTTGGTGTCCCACCTGCAAGATTCATCTCGGCGACAGTATGATGTTCCTGGTTTTTCTATACACTATTTTTCTTGCTCTTCATAGGTCGTTTTCTCTTTCGCATCGGGTTGTCTTGTCCTTTCTTGGGTTTTCAGGGCTACAGTTATTTGATGTTTCTTACTGTCGCCTCGTTTTGTGCGGCGCTGGCAGAGCCGCTCCGGCTTGCGTTCAGGGTGGACGTCACACCTGCCCCATTCCGTACGCTTTCTCGTGTTTTGTTTCACCTCCGGCCTGCTCATGCATCACCTGCGCCGTCCTGGTCCTTGATTTGGGTGCCTTCTTATCTTCTCCTCAGTTTGTGGTAACACCTTCGGATCAGGTTTCTGCTCTTTGGTAGTGGTGGTAGGTTTGTACGTTTGCAGCCTTTCTCCGTCCTTCTGGCGACGGTCGAGACGGCTGCTTTCCGGAGGGGTTCTTGGGTTATTGATGCTTGATTGGTTCGGCCGGGGGTGCATTCTGTGTTGTCAGGTTGCGCTTTTTTGCCGTTACCTGCGTACTGTGTCTGGGGATGCACTTTAAGTTGATCTGGTTCCCCTCGTTCCCTGTTTCAGGGCTCGGGCCTCCCAGGTCGTCCGCAGAGTTTTCAAGTCTTCCAGCCTGCGGTCTATCCTTGCGCCCGTGCTTTTCGGACATTTGCAGCTTTCGCTGCTGTGTTGGTGACGTCTAGGGCTTATTTCGAGCGCAAAGATTTGAGGGTCCCACAGGTTCCTGACTGCCCGTACTTTATGCGCGTGTCTGCTCCTGTGCGTTCTTGTTGCCTTGGGTCGCAGGTCGCAGTCTGTTGTCTCGGCTTCGCGTTGCGGAATTTGTGGTGCCCGCCTCCTGGGTCAGCCTTTTCTTTTCCTTCTCTTTGGGTATGAAGCTGCAGGGAGTCGTAGGGGCTCCCCACAGAAAACTAGCGTTGAATGTAATGAAATGCCATTTTCTGGGTGAGCTCCGGAGGCTCCCTGGCAACCCACCCTCCCACTGGTCGGCGTTTTTTTCGCGTTGGTTGAAACTTAGCTTCTGAACTGATGCTGGGCAGCCGGCGCGGTGAGGTCTGGGACTCCCCCCCTTCCCCTCTCATGACGGGGAGGGCTGCGCGGACGATCGGCGCAGCAGTAAAGTGTGATGATTGCTTCTTTGCTTGTTTCCTTGGGATTGTAGGGAGTTTCTATCTCTCTGTTCGTTTTTTTGTTTTTGTTTTTTACTATGTGGGGTTTGTTTTGTTATGCCTACCTTTCTGGGTGCCTAACCCCGGTCGATGGCAGATAAGGAAAACCCCAACCACAAGGGGGGGTTTTTCAGGGCCATTACTCCCTGAAACCTCTCTGAAGGGGCTAGGTTCTGGCGCTGGTCCCTGGTAAGTCTGAACTCCTTAGCTAATGTCCCGGTCTAATATAACATACATTAGCCCAATAAGCTCCAGGGAGCCGTAGGGGCTCACTCAGAAAATGGCGTTTCATTACTTTCAACGCTTTTTTTTTTTTTAATATTGTGGACAACATTCCCGGGTGTGAGAGCCTCAATACTAAGTGAGCAACCAAGGCTGGCACACGCAGCATGAGCTAACACAGCATTGTCTAAAGAGTAAAAAAAAATATATATATATGTATCTGGTTTTATTTAGTCACGATAGTACAGTGAACAAATCCACAAGGGCAGTGACGAGGATTCGAACCCGCGTCTGGGATTTGTTCCACAAGCCCTTGTGGATTTGTTCATTTGATGCATCACGTTAGTGTGATCTCTGTGTGTGATAGTACAGTGTATTACAGTAGAGCCTGACTGTGATAAAGACTGTGTACAATGTTCAAATATCAGTGAACAAATCCACGAGGGCTGTGACAAGGATTCAAACCTTCATCCGAGAGCATCCCAGACGCTGCGTTAATCGTCTAAGCTACGACATTAAGGCAGCGTCTGGGATGCTCTCGGACTTAGGTTCAAATCCTCGTCACGACCCTTGTGGATTTGTTCATTTGATGCATCACGCTATTGTGATTTCTGTGTGTAATGAAGTAAGGGTGAAGAGGTAGAACGGCCTATTGACATAGCTCTAGTGCTTGGGGAGTTGTGTAAAACCCTGGTTTGTGTCTCGGAGAGGCTGCAGGATCCAAGTAAGTTCAGTAGAACTTCTGGTTTCAACTCTTTTTTTTCTTTTTTTTTCCATGTCGTAGCTCACTCGATTAAGGCAGCGTCTGGGACCCCTTCAGTTCTGGTGGTTTTTTTTCTGCTCGTTTGATCCTAGTGGTAGGTTGTTCGTTAGCTGCAGTCTCCTTTTCGGGTGAAGTTTGGGCCTGCTGTTTCTGGAGGGGTCCTTGGGCTGCTGCTTGATTGTTCAGGCCGGAGGTGCTTCATGTGTTGTGTTCGGTTGCGGTGCTTCAGTGTTATCTGCGCGTCTTGGCCTCTGGGGCCGTGGATGCGTTTTGGTTTCCCCGGGTTACCTTCCTTCCTTCCTTCCTGTTCTGGGGTTCGGGTTTCCCGAGTTGTCTGCAGGGTCATTTGGTTTGGCCTGTGGTTTTGTTTTTGTGTTGGGTGTGTGGCATCTGCCTCCTGGGTCCTTCCCTCTTTTCCTTATCTTTGGTGAGGTAGCTCCAGGGAGCCGATGGGGCTCCCACCCGGAAAACCAGCGTTGAATGTAATGAAACACTATTTTCTGGGTGAGTCCTGGAGGCTCCCTGGCATCCCTCCCACCCCCTCCGGTGGGAGGGATGTTTTTCCCCCATGGCCGTGTTTTTCGAGTGTTTTGACATCCAGCCTAGGAACAGCAGGTTGGGTCACCGGTGCGAGGGTCTGGGGTTTCCCCTTCACCCTCCTGGGGAGGGTGAGGGAGGTTACGTAGACGGCGGCATGGCAACATGACGACATCATGCTCGTTTGCTAATTTTCGTTTGGGGAGTTCTGTCCACTCGTTCGGCTTTCAGTAAAAATAGTTTCACCAGAATAAGGGTTTGTTTTGGGGCACTCCCTTTCTGGGTGCCTGTCCCGGTCAATGGCAGACATAGAATGCTCCCAACCACAAGGGGGTTTCTATAGGCCATTGCTCCTCATGCCTCTCTGAGGGAGCCAGGTTCTGGCCCGTGGTCCCCGGTAGGCAAGAACTTTAAGAACTGATGCCAGAATGTTTTACATTTTACATTACATGTTTTTTGTTTTTACATGTATTCAGCCTGGATAGCTCCAGGGAGCCTTCGGGACTCGCCCAGAAAATGGTTTTTCATTTTTCCATCTTTACCTGGCTTACTCTCCTTCTGAACCTTCTCGGTCATTGGATGTGTTATGGTATTATATCCCTCTTCTCATTTTCAGTTGTCTCTTTTGAGGAATCTTTAACTATCAAAATTGCCACTCTGACTGATGGAAAATACAATTATTATTTTGCTTGTTTTTCTTACAAAATCTTTATTAAAAAATATTGAAGATAAAAAATTCATATATATATACAGTACTCCTGTTTTTGCCTGAGCAATGGTCAACATTACTTCTAGCATTTGTTAGCATTGTTATAATGAAAGCCAGGCCCAAACAAAAAATTTTTTATTTTGACTCCCTAAAGGTGGGAGCCAGATTTTGGCCTCTCCAGAAAAATATTTTTTGTTTAGCTGCACTAAGATAATTCATCACCTATAAGTCACATCAGCCCTTTTGAGTTATTTAATAGCCTACTCGTTTCTATTATATTTTCCTGGAGTGGACTGTCTATCACACATTGTTCTATCGGCTCTGAGACATTCAGGTGCAGCAGGGTCTTCAAGTCGAGTTGAATCTGGTGGCTTCCATTCAATGTGGCTTTGTTTTCCGATCGTGAGGCTTTCATGGGGGATGCATTTCGGCTAGTTTGATCGAGGTGGAGGTTCCTCTATCTCTTGCCTCCAGTTTGGCTGTTGCTCCAAGTTTTGTCTAGATTGAAAACCTAAACTGGTAGGGTGATCCTTCTGGCTTCATAGTGGCTGACTTAGCCTTGGTTTCTGCCCATCTAGCTCAATATCTGAACCCTGGCATCTTTACACAGCTCCACCTCTTGCAGCATATCTGTCCAGAGACCTTCCTCACTGACTCGATGTTTTCCTTGGATCTTCACATGTGGTGTTTCTAATTCAAGTCTATTGCCATCTGTATGATGCACAGGTGGCTGAGCTCCTGGTCTCCCACCTGGGCCTTTCATCGTGGCAGCAGTATGAGGTTGTCTGGTGCTCATTTTGTGTGTCTTCGTCATTTGTCATGTGTGTCAGTTTTGGTAGTCCTTTCCTTTTTGGCCTGGTCATTTATTGATCAACAACTTGTGACAAATTCTGTCGCCTCCTGTGGTTCTGCTTTGGTGGAGCTGTTTTTGTTGCGTTCAGTGTCAATACTTCCTCAGAGTTATTTTCTAAGTTGTCTCGTGCTTTTTCACATCCAACTTGCTCATTTTTCTTTTGAGATGTATTTTTTCTTGATAAGGTTTTGGTTTTTTTACATCTCAGTTTTCAGTCATCCTTTTGATTTGTAACTCCTTTTTCTAGGGTTTGTTTTTGTTGGCCTTCACTTTCAGTTGTTGGATTGGGGGCTTCATACTTTCCTTCAGAAGCTGGGGTTTTATTCTTTTAGCATAGGTGTGTGGATTCTTTGTCTGCAGCTCTCTTCATTTCTTGCAAGGAATTAGATGGTTGGCTACTGAAGGGATCCTTTGGTTATTGATTCTTGGCTTGTTCAGCCGAGGGTGCATCATTTGTTGTCGGATTGCGGCTGTTCATCACTACCTGCATTTAACCTGGGCTGCTTTCAGGTATTTTGTTGATCCGGTCTCTTTGGTCTTGCACTTTCTAGGCTTGTTCGTCGTAGGTTATCCTCAGTGCCATAAAATTTTACCAACCTGTGGAGTACCCATGGGCCCATGATGTATGGAAGTTTGCAACATTGACTACTGTATTTTCTAATTTGTCAGGGGTTGATAGCTTGGCTATAGGGTTTTGGAGGTCTAAGACAGCCTTGGTTGCTCAACACCCGATCAGTGTCCCCTGTTCCTGTCGGGCTTGTGTTGGCCTGGTCTCTTCCCATCTGGGGTTTGATCTTTGCTTCTCTACCTTCCCTGGTAGGTCCCATTTTTCTTTTCACTGAATTAATTAGCCACTGGTGGAGCCACTGTTTGGCCCCTCCAGATAACCAGCATTGAATGTAATGAAATGCCTCTTTCTGGGGAGGGGCCTTGGTGGATCCTTGGACCCTTCCTCTTTACCAGGTGCATTTGTTAGTTTGGCTCTGGACTGTTGATTGATGACACATGGAGCTGGCAGCTCCCATGGCACTGCTGGCATTGGCCAGCTGTTACTAGGGGATGGTATGACCTAACTGTTTTGTGGCTTGTCTGCTGAGTTTACTACATTGTTTGTCTACTTAGTAAACCTTGCAGCAGGTGTATTTTGCTTCACTTCCTATCTGTAAGAAGTTTGTTTCTTTGGTGAGGGTAATCATGAATTCCCTGCTTCCTGCACCTGTGAGAGAGAGGGGGGCTAGGTTTTGGCCTCTAGGTTCCAGAAGGTTTTGAGAGGACTCACAAGGGCTGATGTTGACTTGTACAACAGTTAACATCAGGAAGAGACGTTTTGTTACAGTCATTGATGGTTTTTTTTTTTATTTTTCATATAAAGCATAAAGTATTTGAAAGTAAGGAATTTGTAGGCCAGAGTAAAAGGAGTAATACAATAGCCTTATATAGTGAAGATCTTTAACAACTGCACTGCACTACCCAACAAAACATGGGGTATGAGGAGGGTGCGCCACCTGACTCATAAGCAATGTTAGGATATCGTAAGATTCAAAACGTGCTCAGTAGGTTTCGTATGAGATGGATGCCTGAGACCTCCAGTGAGCGGCAGACATCATGAAAAAAATTCCCACCATACCCCTGGACTGTGGGTAGGCTCAGTTCTGAGTGAGCAACCATGGCTCACGCACACGCCTCCAGCTCCCAATCTCCTGTTGGGGGCGATGTCGAAAGATGGGGAAATCCAGATTTTATAGTTTGAAGATAAAGGTAGTGATATTGATGAAGCAAGGCACGATAAAGACCTAACAAAATGTTGGATTCAAGTGATACAGCACGAATGAGGACGATACAGCGAGCATATCTAGTAGAGGTTGAGCGCCATGTGTGCTGCTGCCTCCCAGGTCATTGCCCTTGCCATTATCATCACCACTTGTATCATCTATGTTTGAAGAAAGTGATATTATAGATAAATCGTTTTTAGGGTTCAGTGATGGTGCTTCTGTTACAAGTAGCATTGCTGAAATGAGTGTTAGCAGCTTTCATGGTGGTGTTACTATGCCAGTTGTGGTGGTGGTGTCAGTACAAGGAGCACGGGTGAATTCGTGAGGGTGGATTATGATAATTTTGTACCAAACAACCCACAATTTGATGATACCGATGTTGGTGTCGGACCCACTTTCCCGTATACAGGTAAAGATATGAGTGAAAGTGAATATTTTATGGCTTATTTTGATTAGCCATTCATGCAACATTTTGTTGATGAAACCAACAGGTATGCATTGCAACTGCAACTTATTGCGGGTGGCTTTTTACCTGACTCACATATGGCACGATGGAAGGACACCACTTTGGCTGAATTATATGTGTTCTTAGCTCTGTGCTTATGAAACATTCCGTAAAAACAAAATACAGGATCATTAGAACAAGGATAGCGCTGTTCCAAGCCTGGTGTTCAACAAGTACATGTCATGAGACAGGTTTCTGATAGTTCTACCTACCTACACTTTGAAAACATAGCAAATGTTGATCGAAATTATCGATTTTGGAAAGTGCAAAAAATGTTCAGTGATATCGAACAAAAATTTTGTGATTACTTTGTACCAGGACAGAATTTTGTCATTGGTGAATCTCTTGTTCTTTTCAAGAATATTTTACACTTCACAAGCTTGGCTACTTATCACCTACAGGAACTAAAGCCAAAAGTATACGTGAGTGTGTTGTTTGCAGACATACAGAACCAAGAAAGAGGAAGCGAAAATCTGTGTGTACCTGGTGCATCGAGTGCAAAGGCGCGCTGTGTATCATGGACTACTACTTTGATTATCACTCACTTCCGAAATACTGAGTGTGTAATACAGTTTGTGAATGTGTAAATAGTGTGTGTGAGAGTACATATTGTAAATAAATTGAATATTGAGACTAAACATTTTTTGTGGGCACATTAGTGACACATGAATCACAGTTCCTTGGAACATCAAGAACGTTCCACAGCATACACATTGTAAAGGACGCAAATGTGCATCAGATATGATAAAAAAAGTAATTGGAAGCAATTAAAATGCATTAAAAGAATTAATGAAAATATATTTGTGGCAACTCGTGAGTCTTGAATCACCCGCATGACCACCTCCGGGAGCTTCCTGCACGAGCAATCACGTTCTGGTGATGTTACACCACATATTCTCTACTTTCAATTCTCTATATTCTTTTGCTTCAGCCAACTTCCTATCTCCAGTTTCCCATGATGTGTGGAAAGTTCCTGTTCAGGCAGCTTTCTCTGCAAATATGTCAGTGAATTTTACCTAGGCTCAGGGATTTTGATGGTGTAAGAGGGTGTTGGCCACTCATTTATTTATTGGATGTTTCTAATCTTTGTTGCATATATAAGCCGGTCGGCCGAGCGGACAGCACGCTGGACTTGTGATCCTGTGGTCCCTGGTTCGATCTTGGGCGCCGACGAGAAACAATGGGCAGAGTTTCTTTCACCCTATGCCCCTCTTGCCTAGCAGTAAAATAGGTACCTGGGTGTTAGTCAGCTGTCACGGGCTGCTTCCTGGGGGTGGAGGCCTGGTCGAGGACCGGGCCGCGGGGACACTAAAAAGCCCCGAAATCATCTCAAGATAACTCAAGATAACCTCAAGATATATGTAGCAATTGGGTATCTGACACACTGATCCTCCTCTTCCTCCAAGCCCTGCTCTGTTTTCGTGTTATACAGATTAACCCTTAAACTGCGCAACACGTCATATGACGTGTTGAGTAACTTGCTATAAATTGCGCATCACGTCATATGATGTGTTGGAGTACTACGCAAGATTTAAATTAATACTACGCAAGATTTAAATTAAACGGCCCCCAAATACACGGGGTTCACTTCACCTTCATCAGGGCTCTTGTAAACAGACGCCATTTTTTTTTTAAATCGTGGACTACATTCCCGGGTGTGAGGTCCTCAGTACTGAGTGAGCCACCAAGGCTGGCACATGTAGCATAAGCTCACAGCACTGCTGTTCAGCTTGTGACCACAGCATCACCAAAAAAAGCCATAATATATATGTACATGCTATTATATAGCGATGATAGTATAACAGAAGACCCCTGACTGTGATAAAAATGATTGCTCGAGCAGTTGTGCAGGAGTCTGAACTTCGACTGCCCGCAGGGTCGGGTTTGGCTTTGGCTTCTATTTGTTGTTTTTTTCCGATACTCCCCTTCCGCCTCTCTTGCAATTGTTGGGTTCGTTCCTCCAGGGATCTTGTGTTGGTGCTGCGTCACCAGCTTCCTTTTTGGGGTTTTCGGGGTTCTGTGCCTTGGCGCCTTTCGCTCGATGTGTTCACAGACGAGTCATCTCTTGGCTGGGGCTTTGTGACCAGTGCTCACCAGGTCGGCCAAGGATGGTGGGGTCTGTCCGTCCGTCAGGCTCACAGCACCGTTCGGGAGTTCGTGGCTGTCTGGTTTGCGCTTCGGAGGGTTTGGCCCTTACCCGCCTGCGAGGCATTCACGGTGGATGCCTTTCGGCAGGACTGGTCAAGGTGGGTGGTACCTGTTCCTCTTCTCCCGGTCTAGCTGTTGCTTCGGGTTCTGGGTCAGTTGGAGCCCATTCCCACGAGAGTAGTCCTTATGGTCCCTTGGTGGCCGGCCCAGCTTTTTCAGACGCTACTTCATAGGTGTCCGAACCTGGGGCGTTTTCCCGCGGCTTCGCCTCTTTTGGCAGGTCGGACCGGTCCTTTACGTGACTGGTTCGGCCTTCTCCTCTGCTCTTCGCGTCTGGTATTTTGATGCGGGTATCACCATCTCTGTGGTGATCAGGTGGCTTTGTTGATGGTGTCCCACCTGCGAGCTTCGTCTCGGTGACAGTATGATGTTCCTGGTGTTTCTATGGACTTTTCTGTGGGGAGCCCCTACGGCTCCCTGGAGCTTATCGGGCTAATGTATGTTATGTTAGACCGGGACATTAGCTAAGGAGTTCAGACCTACCAGGGACCAGCGCCAGAACCTGGCCCCTTCAGAGAGGTTTCAGGGAGCAAACCCCATATGGCCCTGGAAAACCCCATATGGTTGGGGGTTTTCCTTATCTGCCATCGACCGGGGTTAGGCACCCAGAAAGGTAGGCGTAACAAAACAAACCCCACATGGTAAGAAACTACAACAAAAACCGAACAGAGAGGTAGAAAACTCCCTACAATCCCAA
Source organism: Procambarus clarkii (assembly GCF_040958095.1). Lineage (NCBI taxonomy): Eukaryota > Metazoa > Arthropoda > Malacostraca > Decapoda > Cambaridae > Procambarus > Procambarus clarkii. The sequence goes on from NC_091168.1 coordinate 16,160,125, forward strand.
GGAAACAAGCAAACAAGCAAACATCACACTTTACTGCCGCGCCGATCGTCCGCGCAGCCCTCCCCACCCCGGGAGGGGGAGGGGGGAGCCCCGGACCTACCGCGCCGGCTGCCAAGCTCCAGTTCGTTCGCTAATGTCAACCGGGATTGACGCTTCTCTGGCCTCAGTTTCCTAGGCGGTGTTTGCCTTGTGTGGCGTTCACTGCCGTGTGTTGTGGTGTGCGGTGGCCAGGAGTACTTCATCAGTGCCGGGGCTGCATGTGCTTAGTGGCTGACTTCCCTAAGCGCCCTGTGAGTACTGCCCTTGCGTAACAGGGTTATCTTCCCTGGGGCGTTCGGAAACCATTCCCGTAGGGGTTCTTGCTGCTCGGCATTTGCCTCGCCCTTGGGGCCAGCTGGGGCTTGGGGCCCTTGTTTGGCCCTGGGTAGGGATTGGTATTGTGCTGGTTAGGGCGTCAAGGTGTTGCGCAGCCTGCCACCTAAGCGGCGGCCGGTTTCTGTTGCCTCTGGAGACGGTGTACTTTTGCGGGGTTTTTCTTTTCTTTTTCATTTTTCTTGCCTGGTGGGGGTCTGCCTAAGGTGGTTATAGTTCCACTGGTAGTGTTTGGCGGCCCTCTGCTAGGCCCCCGTGCTTGTACACGTCTCAGGGGTTTTCAGTGCTATAATCTACCCTCTTGTTATGTTTGGGTTTCTTAACCGGTTAGCAACACCTTGCCCGGGCTTCCCGTAGTTGTTACCCTACGGGCCCTGGAAACCCCTGTCTGGGCTCGGGGGACCATTGAATGTGTCTTCCGGGTTCCAATCCATCTTGTACGGGATCGTTGGTTGCTGTTCCCTTGTCTCCGGGTGACAGTCGCCAATTTTACCTCCGTCGTGCTGCCTGTTGGGTCACTGACACCTTGACCCGGAGTCTTGCGAGTGATTCTCTGCTTGTTCTCCAGTACTCTCCTGATGTTATTACTGTTCAGAGTACAGGCGGCATCCATGTTGCAAGCTAGGTTAGGTTGCTGCAACATGCTAGGTTGGTTTCCCACTCGAATGCTCCGTGGCTGCCCCGTTTGGTTAGGTGCTGCTCGCCCCTTTCTCTCCATGTTCCCGGCTCCGGACCGTCTGCGGGTTTCGGGGTCGGGGCGGGGTTTAGTTGCGGCAGAGACTCGGGCGGTTTTCGGGGGCTGCCCCGTTCGGGTTGGGGACGGAGGTTTGAGCCTGTGCCTCCTGCCAAGGCTTCTGGGTCTTACCAGCGGCCCTTTCTTGTTGCCTTTCCCATGGGCTCTTGCTTTTCTTTAAGGGCGGAGGGCTTGGAGGACGGCTCTGCCCCGGGGCCTCTGTTGTTCGTTCCCGGGGCTGTGGGGGTTGCCTGCTAGCAGTTCTGGGGCGGTTTTGCCCCTTCAGGGGTTTTTCTGCTGTTGGGCGGCGTTTTTCGCCCTTCCAGTCTGCTAGCTTCCCACATTTGCTGGCGTGTTTTGTGTATTTAGCGTCAGTCACAGCCCCTGCTGGCGGCCATTTTCGTCTGCCGGTTTCACGGCGTGGCCACCAGGGCGGCGTTGCGGTTTGTTTACATGCGTCTGGGTGTGCGAGCGAGCGTCTCTGGTGAGTTTTCAAAAAAATTTCAGGGTTTTTGTTCTCCTGTTGTCGTTTCTTTGTTTTTCTGGTGTTTTCTTGCCGTTGCCTGTTCCTCTGGGAACGTTTGGGTGTTGATTTTGGGTCTGAGCCTATGGGTTTAGGCTCAGTGCCCCTGGCTGCTATGCTTGCTCCCACACCTTGCCCCTCGGTTTTCGGTCTGTTGGGACCGTTTTCCCAGGGCGTTCTGCTGGGGTCTGTGATTTACCTTTCAGTGGTGTTCTCCGCCGGCAAATGTGGTGGTTTGGGCTCCCCCTGGTTGGATTCTGGGTTCCTTTGGGTTCCTTGGTTTCGTTCTGGAGGTTTCTTCCTCTTGGGCCCCCTTTTGTGGGTTCAGGGGACTTTGTTTCCTCGTGTGACCCGGTTCTGCCTTTTGGGGTTCCGGGGTCTTCCTGGCTTGCAGACTGAGCTTTTTGGGTCTTGGCACATGTTGTGGTTGTGCTGGGACTTTGTGGTTTTGCTGTCGAGGTGGGCCTTTTGATGCAGTTTTGTGCCTTCTTTGCCTGGCCGGCGTAGTGCTCTCTGCCACTAGTCGGCGGCTTGTGCTTTTACAATATATGTCCTAGTTGTGCTTGTGGGGGTTGAGCTCTGGCTCCTTGGTCCTGCCTCTCAACCGTCCGTCAACAGGTGTATCGGTTCCTGTGCCTCTTGGGCTCTTGTCATGTCTACATGTGACATTGTATGGGGGTCAGCCTCGTTACTTGTGTGAGGAGTCGCCACATTACTTCCTAGTGCTTTCCTGTTCCCATTCTGACACAAAAAATAAAATTTAATTCTATCTGTGGCTCTTTTGGGTACTCAGTTTCCACCTGTGTCCCCTAGTGCGTGTGCCCCTTGTGTTACATAGCCTGTCCTTATCAACCCTGTCGATTCCCTTGGGTATCTTGACTGTGGTGATCAGGTCTCCCCTCACTTCATCTTCCTGCAAAGTGTCGTTTCATTCCCGTAGTCTCTCCTCATGACTTCGGTAGTGTACTTTTTCTTTCGGAAGGGGTTCTGTTCCCTTCTCTGTTGACTGGGCGCTGGGGGAGCAGCTTGCTCTGTTGCCTCTCGCTTGGTCCCGCTGTTGGTGGGCGCTTTGGGTTGTCTTCCGGCCTCTGCTGGCATCGGAGGACGGCTTCTCCCCCTTGGGGGGGGTTCAGAGCTGGCGGGGTGGGCTTCTTCCCCCTGCGCTTCGTCATTTCTCCTTCGTGGGTGCGTGGGGCGTGGTCGATCCGCCCCATCCTTTTGGGCTTCCCGTCTGCTCTTTGCAGTCATGAGCTTTTCCCGTCTGCTCTTTGCAGTCATGAGCTTTTCCAGTCTGCAGTTCTTCTGGACTACTTCAGTCTGCGCCCTGGATCCTCTGCCCTCCTCAGAGGATTGTTGTCTCCTGTTCGGATTCTGTTAGGGCCGGGTGCATGGATGGTGGACCTGGACCTCCAGGTCAATTTTTGGCACGTTCCTCTCCAGTTTTTCTGGGGCTAGCACGGTTGGTAATTACCTATGTGTACTTACCTCAGTGTAGTTACAGGATGAGAGCTACTCTCGTGGTGTCCCGTCTTCCCAGCACTCTTTGTCATATAATGCTTTGATTATAATTGTCATATTGTCATGTCATAATATGATTGTCATATAATGCTTTGGTGGTGGGGCTTCAGGTTTGCTGTTTTTATTGCCTTCCCTATTTTGTACAGGGCACTTTGTATACTCTTTGCATCTTTACCGGATCTTAGTGCCCTGTCTGCGTCTGAGATTCGGTGTCTGGCCTACCTCGACGACTGGCTGGAGTGGGCTCCCAGTCAGTCCGCTTGTCTGCTCGCCAGGGGATGGTTCTTTCCAGATCGCTGGGTTTGGTTTCCTGGTGATCTGGAGGTTTTTCCTTCTGTTTCCGTCCCGGGTTCGGACCTGGGCCTTGTTTCAGGCTCTTGGGCCCCTCATTGTCTTCCCTCCAGAAGTGTTACTGCGGCTGTGGTCCCGCCTTTGGCTGTTCAGGAGGGGGTCCCGGGTTGCTCAGCGGTTGCTTGGGCGGTTGTGCGGGAGTTTGCACTTCGGCGTGCTTGTCTGCCCGCGGAGTCGGGTTTGGCTACGGCGTCGGTTGGTTCCTACGGAGACTCCCCTTCCGCCTCTTGCATTCCTTGGGTTCCTCTGGGGATCTGGTGTTGGTGCTGCGTCACCTGCTTCCTCTTTGGGGTTTTCGGGGTTCCGTGCCTTGGCACCTCCCGAGCCTTCGCTCGATGTGTTCACGGACGGGTCGTCTCTCGGCTGGGGCTTTGTGACCAGTGCTCACCAGGTCGGCCGAGGTTGATTGAGTCTGTCTGTCCGTCGGGCTCACAGCCCGGTTCAGGTGTTCATGGCTGTCTGGTTTGCGCTTCGGAGGGTTTGGGTCACTAGGTACTCTACCATTCAGCTCTGTTTGGACTGTTCTCTGGTGGTTCTTGCCGGAACCACAGGGGGTTTGGTTAACCGTGTGGTTCGTGTCCAGGGTGTGTCCTGCTTCCTGGTGGACAGCTGTCTCGGTTCATTCCTCTTCGTGGGTTGGCCAGTCGTCGCCGATTCGTTTTGTTGGCTCTGTTGGGCTTATGGACTCCTGGCCATGGACGTCTTCGGGTCGGCGTGGTCTAGGCATCACCCGTTTTGTGGCGCCCTTCCCACCTGCGAGGACTTCACGGTGGAGGCTTTCGGCAGGCCTGGTCGAGGTGGGGGGGTACCTGTACCTCTTCTCCCGGTCCAGCTGTTGCTTCGGGTTCTGGCTCGGTTGCAGCCCATTCCCACGAGAACAGTCCTTATGGTTCCATGGTGGCCGGCCCGGCCTTCTTTTCAGACGCTGCTTGATAGGTGTCCGTACCCGGGGTGTTTTTCCTGAGGCTTCGCCTCTTTCAGCAGGCCGAATCGGTCCTGTCCGTGACTGGTTCGGCCTTCTCTTTGGCTCTTCGCGTCTGGTATTTTGACGCAGGTATCACCATCTCTATGGTGTTCAGGTGGCTTTGTTGACGGTGTCCCACCTGCGAGCTTCGTCTTGGAGACAGTATGACGTTTATTACGTTTTCTCGCGTTTTGTTTCCCCTCCGGCCTGCTCACGAGTCTCCTGAGCCATCCTGGTCCTTGTTCAGGGTGCCTTCTTATCTTCCCCTCAGTTTGTGGTAGCCCCTTCGGTTTCAGTTTCCTCCTCTTTGGTACTGGTGGTAGCTTTATTGGTGTGCAGCCTTTCTCTGTCCTGGCGACGATCGTGACGGCTGCTTTCCGGAGGGGTTCTTGGGGTATTGGTACTTGTTTGGTTTGGCCAGGGGGTGCGTCCTGTGTTGTCCGGTTGTGCTTTTTGCTGTTGCCGGCGTACCGTGCCTGGGGATGCGCTGTGGTTGATCTGGTTCCTTCGTTCCCTGTTTTCAGGGCTCGGGTCTCCCAGGTCGTCCGCAGTGTTTTCCTTCTTCCTGCGGTCTGTCTTTGCGCCCGTGCTGTTCAGACGTTTGCAGCATTTGCTGCTGTGTTAGTGACGTCTCGGGCTCGTTTCGGGCGCAGGGATTTGTGGGTCGCACAAGTTTTTGGCCGCCCATCCATATGTGCGTCTGTTCTTGGGCGTTCTTGTTGCCTTGGGTCGCAGGTTTGCGACCGGTTGTCTTGGCTTTGCGTTGCAGAGTTTGTGGCGGCCGCCTCCCGGGTTGGCCCTTTCTTTTCCTTCTCTTTGGGTATGAAGCTCCAGGGAGCCGTAGGGGCTCCCCACAGAAAACCAGCGTTGAATGTAATGAAACGCCATTTTCTGGGTGAGCCCCGGAGGCTCCCTGGAAACCCTCCCTCCCCACCGGTCGGCGTTTTTTTTTCGCGTTGGTTGAAGCTTAGCTTCCGAACTGGAGCTTGGCAGCCGGCGCGGTAGGTCCGGGGCTCCCCCCTCCCCCTCCCGGGGTGGGAAGGGCTGCGCGGACGATCGGCCCGGCAGTAAAGTGTGATGTTTGCTTGTTTGCTTGTTTCCTTGGGATTGTAGGGAGTTTTCTACCTCTCTGTTCGGTTTTTGTTGTAGTTTCTTACCATGTGGGGTTTGTTTTGTTATGCCTACCTTTCTGGGTGCCTAACCCCGGTCGATGGCAGATAAGGAAAACCCCCAACCATATGGGGTTTTCCAGGGCCATTGCTCCCTGAAACCTCTCTGAAGGGGCCAGGTTCTGGCGCTGGTCCCTGGTAGGTCTGAACTCCTTAGCTAATGTCCCGGTCTAACATAACATACATTAGCCCGATAAGCTCCAGGGAGCCTCCGGGGCTCACATAGAAAATGGCGTTTCATTACATTCAACGCTGGTTTTTTCTTGCACTTCATAGGTTGTCTTCTCTTTCGCATCGGGTTGTCTTGTCCTTTCATGGGTTTTCAGGACTACAGTTATTTGATTTTCTCAATGTCCCCTCATTTTGTGCGGCGCTGGCGGAGCCGCTCCAGCTTGTGTTCGGGGTGGACGTCACATCTGCCCCGTTTCATACGCTTTCTCGTGTTTTGTTTCACCTCCGGCCTGCTCATGCGTCGCGTGAGCCATCCTGGTCCTTGATCAGGGTGCCCTCTTATCTTCTCAGTTTGTGGTAGCCCCTTCGGTTCAGATTTCTGCTCTTTGGTAGTGGTGGTAGGTTTATACGTTTGCAGCCTTTCTCCGTCCTTCTGGCGACGGTCGAGACGGCTGCTTGCCGGAGGGGTTCTTGGGTTACTGATGCTTGATTGGTTTGGCCGGGGGTGTGTCCTGTGTTATCCGGTTGCACTTTTTTTGCCGTTACCTGCGTACCGTGTATGGGGATGCGCTTTGGGTTGATCCGGTGTCCCTTATTCCCTGTTTCAGGGCTCGGGTCTCCGAGATCGTCCGCAGAGTTTTTATATCTTCCAGCCTGCAGCCTGTCCTTGCGCCCGTACTGTTCGGATGTTTGCAGCTTTTGCTGCTGTGTTGGTGATGTCGAGGGCTCATTTCAGGCGCAGGGATTTGAGGGTCGCACAGGTTCTTGGCTGCCCATTCTTTATGCGCGTGTCTGCTCCTGTGCGTTCTTGTTGCCTTGGTTTGCAGGTTGCAGCTTGTTGTCTCGGCTTCACGTTGCGAAATTTGTGGCGGCCGCCTCCCGGGTCAGCCCTTTCTTTTCCTTCTCTTGGGGTATAAAACTCCAGGGAACCGTAGGGGCTCTCCCATAGAAAACCAGCGTTAAATGTAATGAAACACCATTTTCTGGGTGAACCCCATTGGCTCCCTGACAACCCTCCCTCCCACCGGTCGGCGGTTTTTTCACTTTGGTTGAAGCTTAGCTTCCGAACAGATGCTAGGCAGCAAGCGCTGTAGGTCTGGGGCTCCCCCCTTCCCCTCTCGGGGCGGAGAGGGCTGCGCGGACGCTCGGCGCGGCAGTAAAGTGTGATGTTTGCTTGTTTAATTGTTTCCTTGGGATTGTAGGGAGTTTCTACCTCTCTGTTCGGTTTTTTGTTTTAGTTTTTTACCATGTGAGTTTTTTTTGTTATGCCTACCTTTCTGGGTGCCTAACCTCAGTCGATGGCAGATAAGGAAAACCCCAACCACAAATGGGTTTTCCAGGGCCATTGCTCCCTGAAACCTCTCTGAAGGGGCCAGGTTCTGGCGCTAATCTCTGATAGGTCTGAACTCCTTAGCTAATGTCCCAGGCTAATATAACATACGTTACCCCGATAAGCTCCAGGGAGCTTCTGGGGCTCACCCAGAAAATGGTGTTTCATTACATTCAACGTTGTTTTTTTCAGCAAAGTTGTCTTCTTCTGAGGCACATTGAAAGTAAGCTCTGGCAAGCTACTGAGGATGCTGTCTTAAGTTATCAGTGTTGAATGTAATGAAGCTCTCTCTTTCTGGTCGGCCTCTCAGTAGTTCCTCTTTCTTTTCTGTCCTTCTCTTCTTTCCATGGGATTTTTGCGTTTGATACTGATGGGCAGTGAGTGAGGCAGTTGGATTTTTCTCCTGATTATCTGATTGATTTCTCCCCTTCCCGTGTTGAGTGAACCAGATTCTTATCCTGGTTCCTGGTATGGTTGTGCAAGTCTCAAACCACTAAGCATTCAATGTGAATGCTTAGTGGTACCATTACTTTGTATCTGTACAGTTGCTGAGGAGTTGATAAGAAAGAGGCATTTCATTTAATACTTCAATTTGTATATGTGTCCTTTTACTTTTTTTGTCATGCAGTGAAAGATATATCAGATACATAATATATCTAAAACATAATATTTTGATTTTAGCATTAGGCAAAGAATGCAAGCACAATATATTTTTGCAGTTAATACTTTAATGAATTGTGGCTTAAAGTATAGTGTAATGTTTTGTTTTACAGCTTTTTCAGTAAACAGTTTGAAGAAAATTTCCACATGTGCTTGGAGTTTCCAGGACAGAACCGCTACATCATCTGCTTCCCATTAATTTGTTCACACATGCAAGCATGTACACATGAAATCTGCCCAGAGGAGGTAAAAGTTCTAACAATGTAGTTGCTATAAGTAATATATCATTTTGGAGGATGGGTTTTGATAATAGATTAGTATTTGTGTGTGTACTAACTTAGATGGGCTCATAGGATTCAGTGTCTACTCATAAGCTCCACCGTTCAATCATCAGCGGTTCAATGCAGTGACATACTTTGTTTCCTGTCATACATATTTACCTGTAAATTAGCCTAGCATTGAGTCTGTTCCATTTATTTACAACTCTTAAACTGAAGAAGTTTCTCCCTACATTTTTCTTACATCTGTCTCCACCAAGAGAGAGAGATATAGATTCTTTAAAGATATTCTTTAAAGAATATTGAGATAAATGGAGAAATAGGTATATACAGCTAGAGAGATTGAGATTGTGTATACCTATCAGTGATAACTGGGAAGTGAGATCTTGTTCTTTATGCCCCATCTCCTTGTCTTTTATACCTGGTAAGGGAATTACATCTCTTGACATTCAAGTTCTTGTTTTATTTCTCTTTAAATTGTGGATGGAAGTGCCTTTGACAACTTCCTCCTTCAATGCATTCCATTTGCTGAATTGGCATGTAGGGTATGAGAATTCTTTTATATCTCTATGACTCGATTGCATATTCACCTTCCACTAATGTTTCCTGGGGAGACCCCCACTTGTGGCTCCCTGAAGCTACTATACCAATATACAGTAGTACCATACTGCAAGGTGCCATCAGTTGCAAAGTTCATATTGTCTTACCAGTGATCACAAGCATATTGGTATGCTTGTGGTACCCCTGCACCTGGCCCTCTCAGAGAGGTGCAGGGAGCAGTGGCACTAAGAAAAAAAATTCTGTAAATTTATTTAAGTCTGCCACCACCAAGGGAAGGAACCCAGAAAATCAGCAAAACAAAATAGACCACTGCAAGCGATGAGTCACAATAACGTGGCTGAAGTATGTTGACCAGACCACACACTAGAAGTTGAAGGGACGACGTCCCTTCAACTTCTAGTGTGTGGTCTAGTCAAAATAGACCACTGCTTGGTTAAAATCCACCCCTCAGCCTAAAATTGGCTAAAAAAAAAATCCCCCAACAATGTAAACAAATAATCGTAAATTTGTGAAACTAACGCATCCTAGTTCATTTCACCTCCTCCACTCATTTGGGGGGAGGGGGGTGATGGAGGTAGACCAGGTCAGTCAGCTATTCTTCCATCAGTTCTTATACTGTACTGATGTATTCATGCCTGGTAGCCCACTCAGTTCACTTTGGCTCTTATCTCCTGTCATCAGCTAAGGAGGCATGGGCATGGTTTCATAAAAGTTGTCCAATGTCAACCAATATTTTTTGACTAGCTGTATATGAAAAAGGGCTGCAATTGTTCCAAGTTTCAGTACTGCAGCGTAAATAGAAAGGAAGATTTTTTATTTTTATATTTTTTTTCAACGAAATTTACACATTTTCAAGTGTAAATAAACAAACACACCTTTCAGATATAATCATTCTATGACACTTTTCTGACACATTTGTGTTCACCACATTTTCTACATTTGTGGTGAACACAAATGTAGATACTTATATATAACGTGTGTAATAACAGCAAGAGGAGTAGGTTGGGAGCCGCCATTTTGGTGAGGGCGGTGGCATCGTCTGCACGACTTATCATGTTGTTTACTGGTGACCACTATGGTCTTTGGGCACCATACCAGTTTACTTGTACAAGTATGGTGAATAAAACAGGTAGATACTTATATATAATGTGTGTATATAGCGTAATAACACCACAAACAGTATTGTTGGAGGAGAAATATTAGTGCGTCTGGCCTTGAGGGCGGCCGCCACCAGCTGACTGTGTGAGTAACTATGTCTTTGTGCCTTTACTCACCATACAAGCTTAGATGTACAGTTATGGTGAACAAAACATGTAAATACTTATATATAACATCTGTATATAAAAGCAAAAACAGTATGGTGGGTGGAGAATGGTGGCAAGTCAGGTGAGGTAAGGGAGGGAGTGGCAGCCAGTGGCGGGCTGCCACTGGGTGCCACTGCCACTCAGCATACCAACTTAGTGGTTCGTTATGGTGAACACGAATGTAGATACTTATGTATAATGTCTGTATATAGTGAATAAAAGCAAAAACAGTATGGTGGGAGGAGAATGTGGGGCGAGTGGCTGGCTGGTGTTTGGCGGTCACTCCTCGTTACTTTTTGACTCAGCAACTTAGTGGTTCGTTATGGTGAACAAAACATGCAGATACTTATATATAACCTGTGTATATAGTGTAATAACCGACAAAGTATTTCTTCACTGTTTGATGAACATAATTGAATCGGAGAATCAACAATATGCACACCATAATTTTGAGTACAGCGATGATTCACTCATTTTATTATATAAATATATCACACTACACACTATTGAATAATATTACAGCAAAAAAACTACAAAAAATCAATCAGAGACATTGAAATAATTAGGTAATTATCTCTTTGTGGCAACTCCGGCCTGACAGCTGGCGAGCAACAGTCCATCTGGGACGCACGCTGAGTCAGCGCCTGTTTTCTGGGGGAGCCCCGTCGGCTCCCCGGAGCTATCCCAGGCTGATATGCTAATGTCAGACTTTGGCATCAGTCATGTGTATGGAGTTCTTAGGCCTACCGGGGACCACGGCCAGAACCGGGCCCCCTCAGAGAGGCAAGGGGAGCAATGGCCTATAGAAGCCCCCGTGTAGTTGGAAGCATTCTATGTCTGCCATCGACCGGAACAGGCACCCAGAAAGGTAAGCGCCCCAAAACAAACCCCTATTCTGGTTAAAATTGCTACCTAATACCGAACTAGTGGATAGAACTCCCCAACTGAAAACAAGCAAATTAGTGTGACGTCACACACTGCCGCGCCGCTGTCTGCGCAGCTCCCCCCTCCCCAGGAGGGGGAAGGGGGAGCCCCAGACCCCCCGCGCCGGCTACTCACACCTCAGTTCTTGAGGCTGATGCTATAGGCGATGGTCGTGTGCTCTGGCTCCGGTGTCGCTACTGCACTGTGCTTTGAGTGTGGTGTTAGTTTTGGGGGTGCATCATGTTTTGTGTCCGGTTGCGGCGCTTCGCCGTTATTTGCGCGCCACAGCTTCTGTGTCCGGGGACGCGCTGTGGATTGATCCGGTTTCCCTTCTTCCCTGTTCGCGGGTTCGGGTCTCTCAGGTCGTCCGCAGGGTTATTAGGTCTAGCCAGCCTGTGGTCTATCCCCGTGCCCATGACGTTCGTAAGTTCGCGGCTCTTGCTGCCGTCTTTGGGAATATGTCTTGGTCTGATATTCGGGCGCGGGGATTTTGGCGGTCGAACAGGGTCCTGGCTGCTCGTTACCTTGTGAATGTCCCTGGCCCTCGTCGGGCCTGTGTTGCTTTGGGTCGGCGGTTGCAGCCAGTTGTCTCGGCTTCGAGTTGAGGGGTGAGCGACGACCGCCTCCCGGGTAAGTCCCTCTTTTTCTGTCTGTGGGTAGTTAGCTCCGGGGAGCCGACGGGGCTCCCCCCAGAAAACCAGCGTTGAATGTAATGAAACGCCATTTTCTGGGTGAGTCCCGGAGGCTCCCCGGCATCCCTCCCTCCCTCCGGTCGGCGTTTTTTTCGCGTTTTTGACATCCAGCCTCAAGAACTGAGGTGTGGGTAGCCGGCGCGGGGGGTCTGGGGCTCCCCCTTCCCCCTCCCGGGGAGGGGGGAGCTGCGCAGACAGCGGCGCGGCAGTGTGTGACGTCACACTAATTTGCTTGTTTTCGGTTGGGGAGTTCTATCCACTAGTTCGGTATTAGGTAGCAATTTTAACCAGAATAGGGGTTTGTTTTGGGGCGCTTACCTTTCTGGGTGCCTGTTCCGGTCGATGGCAGACATAGAATGCTTCCAACTACACGGGGGCTTCTATAGGCCATTGCTCCCCTTGCCTCTCTGAGGGGGCCCGGTTCTGGCCGTGGTCCCCGGTAGGCCTAAGAACTCCATACACATGACTGATGCCAAAGTCTGACATTAGCATATCAGCCTGGGATAGCTCCGGGGAGCCTCCGGGACTCACCCAGAAAATGGCGTTTCATTACATTCAACGCTGGTTTTTTGCCAGATTTCCCCGCCCTATAGTGGGCAATATATGCCACTTACGATTTTTTTATTATTTTTCCCATGATCAGTGATCACAAATTAACACGTTTAGAAGAAAAAATAATCATTTTTTTTTTTTTTGGTATGCACCTGTGTGTGACACATGCTAAATAGCCAGGCGCCATACAAGGTACTGCCCTTGCACTGTCAGGGTTCTCTTCCCTGGAGTGTTCAGGGATCTCCTTGCTTGCAGTAGCCCTCACCTGTCAGGTAAGCTGATTGTCTGGGACTGTCCATCTTTCCATAGCTTGGGAGTGCATTTTAGCTGGTGGGGTGTACTGTTGTTTGCTTTGCGCGAGGTAGTCCCTCCAGCTTATGTGCCTGATTGGGTCTAGGATTTTTCCTGGTTTACTCATGCTCCTACAGTCAGTGCTTGAGAGTTGCAGTTTAATTTGAACTTTTTGGCCCTTTTGGGGGTATTTTCATTCATTTGTGCCACTTTCATTTAGGGGTTTTCTCCATGCCTTCATGATTTATTAGGTTACACCCAGTGTTGGCATGTGTGTGGTTGCCTTCTTGTTTCTCTCTCTCGCCTTTTCTGCTGGAGTTGGGTGTCCTGGGTGCCTATACACCTGTATAGGGGCTACTGGCATAGCATTCCCAGTCCTGGGCATACCTGCAGGGTACACTGACCCTATAGTCCCTGGGAAAACCTTTATGGGCTCGGTGGTACCATGGATACCTCTGCAGGGCCTGCTCTCACTGCTTTCATCGTCTGTGCCACCAGGCGACATTTTTTGTGACATTCTCTGCCTCTTTCTTTGTTGCCTGTTGGGTCGGTGACACCTTCAACCCCAAGTCGTGTGGGACTTGTTCCCTGCACGTTGCTCACACCCTCCTTTTGATGTTCATGGGTATCAGGCAGCGACCCCTTTCTATATCTGTGTTGCAGTGTTCAATGTTCTGTGCCTGGTTAGTTGTGCTGGGTTTGCCCTGTTTATTGTTAGGGTCTCAGATTTGGAGGGGTTGGTTGCCTGAACCGGGGTTCCATCCACACCTCTTCCTTTCCTGGCATGCGTCGTGCTCTGTTCTTTCATCCCCCCTTCTGGCCCCGAAGTGTATGAGGGTTTCGCGGTCACGCCAGGGCTTAGCTCTGAATGTGAATTGGTCAGTTCTGGGGTTTGCCCATTCCAACTTATACATGGAGGCAGTTGAGCCTCCTGGTCCTGCCAAGGCTTCTGGGTCGTTCTGGCCTGCCTCCTCTTCAGAGGCCTCTCCCTTGGACTCCACTTTTCTATCCCTGGCGGTAGGCGTGGACAACGATTCTGCCCTGGGCTCTCTTCTGCGGTGCCTGGGGATTGGGGGAGTCAGAGTTTGGCCCTTGGGTCCCTTTTGACCTTTTGTGGACCTTGAGGCCTTCTGCGGAGAGTTTTGTTGTGGGGGGTGGGGTTTTTCTTATTTCCTTCCGTATAAGAGTTCGATTTGGGTGCAGTTATTCCCCCAAAGTTCGTTTCCAAGTGCCTTTGGGTTCTTCAGTATTGTCCTTTCAGAGGTTTCCTACATTTCAAACTCACCCAGCGGAGGCTTGAAAGAATTTTTGTGTGCACCTCCTGCGCGATCCGTATTGTTCCTCAGTTATACACCTGGGCTCTTTTCAGTTCAGTTCTTCTTTTCCTGTTTAGGTGAGTTCCGGGGTTCTGAGTCATTCCTGGCCAACAGACTGTCCCTTGCCCTTGAAGTGTGGTGCAGTTTATGTTATTTCTGCACGCTTGAGTAACAGGAGGTTCTATTGTGCTGCAGGGACATTCTTTGAATGTCCCTGCAGCACAATAAACAGAAAAACAACCAGGCCAGGGACCTGGTTGTTTTTCTCGGGGCTCTTTGGTGCCTTTCATTGCATGCCTCTTGGCTCATGCTCTCTGTTGTGAGGTTCAAAATTAAAAAAATAAAAAATAAAAATTAAAATGTTTATTTAGGTAAAGTACATACATACAAGGGGTAATACAAATATTGATGAATTTATAAATAGAGCTAGTACATACAATGCCTAAAGCCACTATTACGCAAAGCGTTTCGGGCAGGTTGGTCTCATGCCAACCCGTCCTCTTAAAAATAACGTCACTTTTCGCTCGTATGCGCGCTATGCCCAAATTTGGACGTAGTTTGAAATAAAATCGACTCATAAAAGTGACATTCTGTTCCGTTTTCTATTGAGTCATCCGGTGTACGCGCAGAGGTTATAAGAGGACACTTTAAATTAACGTTTTTCATAACGTTTTGAAACTTTATGAGAATTTCCTGCCCACCCAATCTACCAGAGGACCCATAACTTACTGTTGTTGAAAAAAAAATCCCAAATTTATTTTAATTTTTTTTCATTTTCAAATTACGTCCAAATTCGGCCATACAGGCAAACGGCCAAAAGCGACGTTCTTTTTAAGAGGACAGGTTGCTCATGCAGCCACATGCTCAGGTTCCTCGGTTGTTGGCTTTGTTAGTTGAGGATGTCCTTCATATTTGCTCGCTTTTGGGTTCCATCATGCACTTCTTGAGGCTCCTGGAGCATCATTGTGATTGGCTTCGCATAAAATATTGGGGTGTTTGGTGAAGCATCTCCTGTGGGGGGTTCTGGTCTCTACTGCTTCTGCATTGGTAGGCTTCCTCAAGCTCTATGCTCTGATCCTCTGGGAGGTGGTGACTGCAATTTCTGCCTCCGATATTGAGTGTTGATGAGCCGTGCCGCCCTGTGCATGGGCATGGCCCTTGGCTCTCATCTCCACTTCTTCCATTTCCTCGCTCCTGTTTCTTAGGGATATTATTTCCCAGTTCCTGTACTCACCTAGTTGTTCTTGTGGGGATTGAGCTTTGGCTCTTTGGTCCTGCCTCTCGACTGTCAATCAACTGATGTACAGATTCCTGAGCCTACTGGGCTCTGTCATATCTACATTTGAAACTGTGTATGGAGTCAGCCTCCACCACATCACTTCTTAGTGCATTCCATTTACTAACTACTCTGACACTGAAAAAGTTTTTTCTAATGTCTCTGTGGCTCATTTAGGTACTCGGCTTCCACCTGTGTCCCCTTATGCATGTACCAGCCGTGTTAAATAATCCATCTTTTAATCCTGTCTTCTGCGGCCACTGCTTGTTGGCCTATTTCTGACTTGTGGGTACATGTGGGTCACCCTTGTCTCCCAAGGTGGTTTATTCAGGCCAGGGCATCACCTACTGTTGGTTGGGAGAGAGATTTCTTGGAGCTGGTGCTGGATCACATGAGCTTCCCGTGGCCACATCTTCTTTGTCTGGTTGGCGCTGTGTTCGCTCTGTTTGGAAGACTGGCTCACGGGGTTCGCACAGGCCCTTTTGCAGGTTAATTTTTTGACGGAGCAGTTGGGGGAAGGCTCACTTGGTTTGCTGACTCTTGGTTGCACAATTCATGGTCTTTTCAGGTAGTTTCTGGTGGCTTGCAGTGGCATTGGCTGGTCTTTTGTCCCTTAGGGGCTCAGACCTTTTCTGGGGGGAGCCCCTACGGCTCCCCGGAGCTTACTAGGCTGATATGCTAATGTCAGACTTTGGCATCAGTCATGTGTATGGAGTTCTTATGGGCCTACCGGGGACCATGAGGCAGAACGTGGCCCCTCTCTAGAGAGGTAAGAGGAGCAATGGCCTATAGAAACCCTCGTGCAACTGGAAGCATTCTTTGTCTGCCATCGACCGGGTTAGGCACCCAGAAAGGTAGGCATCCCAAAACAAACTCCTATTCTGGTGAAAATTGCAACCAAAAGCCGAACGAGTGGATTGAACTCCCCCCAACAAAAAACGAGCAAACTAGTATGACGTCATTCGTCCGTCGCGCCGCTGTCTGTGCAGCCCCCCCCCCTTCCCGGGAGGGAGAAGGGGCAGCCCCAGACCTACCGCGCCGGCATTCCACACCCCAGTTCTGAGGCTGGAAGTCAAAAACACGCAAAAAAAAAACCCGACCGGAGGGAGGGATGCTGGGAGCCTCCGGGACTTACCCAGAAAATGGCATTTCATTACATTCAACGCTGGTTTCCTGGGGGAAGCCCCTACGGCTCCCCAGAGCTATCGGCTTGGTTGTGTGCTCTGGCTCCAGTCCTTTTGCGGCACTGTGCTTTGTGTGTGTGGCTGCTGTTCTCCAGGGATGCGAGTGCCAGGAGTTATTTCTCAGTACTCAGGCTGCATGCGCCTAGGGTTCCCGTCCCTAAGTGCCTTGTAAGTACTGCCCTTGGAGCTTGGGGTTATCTTCCACAAGTTCCTCGGGGTCTGCCTCTGTGTATCCGTTTTACTGCTCAGTTCCTCAGCTGCTCTTTGGGTACTTGGGGGTTTTGTCTCCCCTAGTTAACTTTAGGGTAAGAGGCAGTTTTCGCACTGGTAGAGGTGCAGGGGTGCTGTGCAGCTAGTTGTCACCGTATCACAGCGGCCTGGCTCTGTTCCTTGGGGTACGTTGTCCTCTTGCGGAGTTTTGTTTTTGTTTTTGCCTTGGTGGGGGGTTCTGCCCTATTTGCCACTGGTGTTTGGCCTCACCCTGATACTTGGTGGTGCCCCCTGCTTGATCCCCGTGAGTGTACACGTCCCTGGGGTTCAGCTTTAGACAGTTTGTTTGCCAGTTTTGGGTGCCGGTTAGCAGTACCCTGCCTGGGTTTACCTGAGCCCAAGTCCTCTTGAAGTAAACGCTCAGGACCCTGGGAATTCCCTACGGGACGGGTGGGTACGATTGATGTGACCCCGGGGTCCCCCCCTCACTTCGTGCGAGTTTGAGGGTTGTTCTGTCCCCTTGTCTCAGGGCGACCTTCACTGTTTTTGCCTCCATCATGCAGCCTGTTGGGTCGGTGACACTGCTTACCCCTTTTTTGGCTCCTGTCCTATGAGCTGAACTGTTTCTTCTATTTAGCGGTTCACTCGGGTCACGAACTGTTTGGCTACTTTTCTTGTAAAGTAGTCCTAGTTGACGCCTTCCCGCCGGGCACGTTGTGTGGTTTGGACATCATGTCATGCGCATGCGCCATTGGAGTTCGTTTTGGTCTGGGAGGTGTGCACCAGTGTGCATTTTTCTTTTGGGTGCTTCGCCTCTCGCTCTTCTCCTTTCTCTGGTCCGTACCCTGTAGCTACAGGGGTGTTCTGGATTGCAGCTATGGGGAGGACAGCCGGGGGTTTCCCTGTGTCATGGGTTTGGGGCGCCTCTTTTGCCTCTATCCTGCTCTCCTGTTTGTGCGGCTCTGGCCTTCCTTCCCTGGCGGTACTCCCAGGATCTTCTCGGCTACGTTGTGTTGTGACACGTTTGTGCCTACATTCGGTAGGTGAGTTTCTGCGGTCTGGCGTCTCTTTCGGCTAGGCGCTGGTTCATGGTTTTTGGATACGAATATAAGACCGTCAGCACACAGGTGACCGCCAAGGGCCTGTTGGCCCGTACGTGGCAGCTCCAGTCAAACTCTTATGCATGTCCAACCCATGCTCGAGTCGATCAAGGGACCCCACCTCATCCATGTTACGAGGTACGATGGTTAAGGTGCAAGTTATGTACTCACCTGGTTGTGCTTGTGAGGATTGAGCTCTGGCTCTTTGGTTCTGCCTCTCAGCCTTCAATCGCCTAGTGTGCAGGTTCCGAAGCCTGCTGGGCTCTATCATATCTATATTTGAAACTGTCTGGAGTCAGCCTCCACCACATCTCTGACTCATGCACATATGCATTAGTAACATGTGGTACTTGTTACTGTGTCAGGGTGTTGTGAGGTGACATTTTGCTGCAGTTTTGTGCCTGGGGATACGTGTTGAAGATTGCTTGTGGCATTTTTAGTGATCTTATCTGGGTCCCTCATTTCTTTCCCGTCTTGGAGTGCCAGGCTTGGCCCTTCCATGTACTTTGGTTTCTCTGTCCTCATCTAGTTGTCCGCCCCTGGTTGCGCTTCCTGGAGTTAAGCTTTGGCTCTTTCGTCCTGCCTCTTCCCTGTCGCTTCCCTGGCAGTCTACTGGGCTCTGTCATTTCCGCACTTGCAGCTGTGTGTGGGGTCAGCCTCCACCACTTCCCTTCCTCATACATTCCATTTGTTTACTACTCTGCCACTGGAATGTTTTTTTCTTGTGTTTCTTTGGTTCCTTTAGGCGCTCCTTTCCCCCTGTGTCGCATGGTGCATATGCACTTGTGTTGGTTAGTCTGTCTTCGTTGATCGTACCCCTCGGTTCAGGTACTAGTCTGATGGCAAACCTTTGCACCTTCTTTAGTTTGGTTTGTTGGGACAGGGCCTGCGACTCTGTGTTGTTGGCAGGATTTGTTGGGACGTGGTCTGCAGCTCTGTGGGTTGGTCGTGTCCCTTTCGTTCCTGATTTGCTGTATGCCTTCTTCGTTCCTCATCTTCCTGCTTCACTCTTGTCCCTGGCCACTGGTGCTGGGGCTGTTCTTCTGGTCTTTTCTCGTTTTCTCCTACACACTAGTTGTGTGTTTTGTTTGTGCCTTTTGGCCCTCCTGTTGCCAGGGTTGGGTTCCTGTTTTCCTGGCCTGCCCTGCCTATTCATTTTCAGGGTCTCGCGGTGTCCCTTTTCTGGAGTCTTGCGTCAGACTCGTAGTCTCCGATCTCCTGTCGAGCTCACTTGTGTTGGGGAGTTTTCTGTTTGCCCGACGTTTCATCTCCTTCTCTGTCGGCTTGGGTTTCCGGCTGTGCTTGCTTGGTAGTCGCACCCGAGATCTTCCCGCGGCTCTGCCTCTTTCTAGGCTTGAATGAACCTTAATGGGGCTGGTTAGGTTCTGTCTTGAGTCTCTCACCTTCAGTTGGTGGTCAGGTGGGTTCGTTGTTGGTGTCCTACCTGCTTGCTTCTTCTTGGCGGCAGTATGGGGTTTTCTGGTGGTCCTTCCATTTCCTTCTGTCCCTTCTTAGGTGGCTGCGTTTGATAGCATCGGCTTGTCTTTTCTGGTGGAGGTTTGGGGCCGTCATCTTGCCGCATACTGTCGCCTTTGTGCGGCGCTGGCGGAGCTGCTTCAGCTTGCCTTCGGTCTTGGTGTTACATCTGAGCCATTTCGTAAGCTGTCTCGTGTGTTGTTTCACCTCTGCTCATGCGCCGCCTGAGCAGGCCTTTCTTGGTCTTTGGGCAGCGTCCTCTTTCTTCTTCTCCTCAGTTTGTTGTGGCCCCTTCGGTTCGGGTTTGTTTCTCGAAGGCTCTTTTCCTGTTAGCATTTGCCTCTAGGGGTCGGGTTGGTGAGCTTCCTGTTCTCCTCCGGTGCAGGGGTTTCTGCTCCTTCGGTCGTGGCGTTAGGTTTGTTCGGTTGCAGCAGTCTCCCTTTTTTCTGGAACAGAATGAGACCAGAATGCTGCTTTCCGGATGGGTCCTTGGTTTGTTGGTGCTTGGTTGGTCGAGCCGGGGGTGTATCGTGTTTTGTGTTGCGGCCTCCGTTGTTATTTGCGCGCCACGGCTTTTGTGTCCGGGAAGCGCTCTAGATTGATCTGGTCTCTTACTTCCCTGTTCGCGGGTGAGGGTCTCCCGGGTCGTCCGCCATGTTATTGAGGCTAGCCAGCCTGCGTTCTATCCCCGTGTCAATGACATTCATAGATTTGCTGCTTTTGCTGCCGTCTTGGCGGCATGTCCTGGCTGACATTCAGGCACGGGGCTTTTGGCGGTCATACAAGGGCCTGGCTGCTCGATATCTCATGGTCATTCCCAGGCCCATTCGGGCCTAGTGTTGCCTTGGGTTGGCAGTTGCAGCCAGTTGTCTCGACTTTGAGTTGGGTATTGTGCAGTGACCGCTTCCCAGGTACGACCCTCTTATTTCCTCTGTGGGTAGTTAGCTCTAGGGAGCCGAAGAGCCCCCCTCCCCCCCCCCAGAAAACCAGCGTTGAATGTAATGAAATGCCATTTTCTGGGTGAGACTCGATGGCTCCCCGGCATCCCTCCCTCCCTCCCTCCGGTCGGCGGTTTTTCGCGTTTTTTTGACATCCAGCCTCAGAACTGATGGTGGATAGCCGATGTGGTAGGTCTGGGGCTCCCCCTTCCCCCTCCCAGGGAGGGGGGAACTGCGCAGACAGCGGCATGGCGACGTGTGATGTCATGATCGTTTGCTCGTTTCTTTTAGGGGGAGTTCTATCCACTTGTTCGGCTTGTGATAGCAATTTTCACCAGAAAAGGGGTTTCTTTTGGGACGCTTATCTTTCTGGGTGCCTCACCCAGTCGATGGCAGACATAGAATGCTTCCAACCACACGGGGGTTTCTATAGGCCATTGCTTCCCTTGGCTCTCTGAGGGGGCCAGGTCCTGGCCTGTGGTCCGCGGTAGGCCCATAGAACTCCATACACATGACTGATGCCAAAGTCTGACATTAGTACATCAGCCTGGATAAGCTTTAAGGGAGCCTCCGGGTCTCATCCAGAAAATGGCGTTTTATTACATTCAACGCTGGTTTTTTTAGTGTTAGATTGTCTGGGATATTCCTCTGCTTTCGCTAATTGTTTTCACTGATGCCTCAGCTGGGATTTTGTGACCTGCACTTATAAGATGTAACTGTCATTGCACTTCCTGATGTGGTTTCCTCCTCTGCTCGACATTGCAGTTACATGTCACTGAAGGTTGATTCCACGAAGGGTTCATGCTGACCCTTTTATGGTTCACTACTTTGACGCTGTCATGGGGGCACTTCTAGATCCTTTTACCATCTCCTGAAAGACCTCCAATTTGTGGATCTTTCAGGTTGACCAGACCACACAAGAGAAAGTGAAGGGACGACGACATTTCGGTCCATCCTGGACCATTCTCAAGTCGATCGATCTTTCAGGTTATTTCCAGCGACCTGCATTGGAGCTGATCAGTTACTCCCCTGTATTTAGGATAGGTTCAATTTGGTCAGGCATCCTCCTGGCCCAGTATCAGGTCGTTCCATTTGGTCAGTTTGTTTGACATCAGGCATGGATGAGTTAATTTCATCCCTTCGGTGGGTATCTCAATTGTTCCCGGTCCCAAATGTGGACGGGGCAGACCTGCAATACATCTTCAATCTTTCAGGGTCTCAACAACTTCATTCCATGTCTAACCTGCATGACCACCCTTGCCCAGGTTTATCTACTATTACAGGCTAGAGCCTGGATGGTGTCCTTGGACCTCAAGGATGCTTACTGGGACATCATATACATCCAGGTTCCATTCTTTTCCTCGACTGTATCCTAAATCTCTTCCAAGTTTTATATAGTTATAATGGCTTATTGCTGTCTCTCTTCCTGTGTTATGCTGTTCTTGTTTCTCCCTGTCCTCATTTTTACTTGCTAGGGTTGAACTCCACTTGCCATTTGTTTGACCACTCTAGTAGACTGTTAGATCTTTCTTCAGCATTCTGCGGTCTTCTTTTGTCCTCATAGTCCTTAAGATCTTAGTATCATGTGCAAATAAAAACATGAATGAATCTATTCATGTGTATACATACTTGTGTGTGCGTACATTTTTCAAAGTATCTTTTTGTTTACGAATATTATACTGTATATGATACCCAAACTGAATTAATGGAAGGAGTTATTTTACCATCTTTCCTTTGGTGAAGGGCATTTAAGTGTTAGCCATTTTCTTCATGTTTACCATATTTCCCCCTTCATATAACATTACATGTAGGTAAGTTTGTTGAGGTGAGGAGCACATACTCAAGTGGTTAAGCGTTATATTTTTAGCTGTTTTGTAGGTAGCGGTTAAATATTTCTTTTAGGTCAGTTGTTTAGATAACTCGTATTTCCTTCCTCCCTTTTCAGCTCGAGGTAGGACATGGACATCCTAAGAACTCTTGTGTGTAGTTCACATTTATACTTTTCTTATACTAGTGTAATCCAAATTATACATAAATGATAATACCTTATGCTTAATACAGTTATCAATATAGTGTCAATATAGTATCAAGAAATTGAATTTAATTAAGTAAATATTCTCCTAAATGTACAGTATTAATGTTTATATTTTCTACAGCGTTACCATATACGAGAACGAAGCCTATCTGTAGTCAATATGTTTCTGGAAGAGATGGCTAAAGAAGCAAAAAATATCATTACTACAATCTGTGATGAGCAGTGCATCCTTTCTGACAAGGTATGATCTTAGGTTGCAACTTTAATGGCTGTCAAGTTTTATAGGTATCCTTGCTCTCAAATTTTTGTTTTGTTTTCTGGGAGTGGCCTCTCTATGGTTCCGTGGAGGTAGCTACCTGGATAACCCTACACCTACCATGTCACACTAGGGCATTGGAAGTCAAAAATGCCTACTGATAGACCAGGGACAATTTCTGGTCTACTAAATAGAGGCTTAGGGAGCAGGGGGATATTTGGTCGCCCTAACCAAGAGGAAAAACCACCAGAAAGGTTGAGCACATCAAAATATACAATGGCATTTGCATCACTGTATTATCACTGCATCTAAAATGCTATAATACATGTAAATAAATAGAAAAGTAGATTGAAAAAATAAAAAGATATATCAATTATTAGAATACCTTTATGTCCTGGCATTATATTTTCTTTAACTATGTATGAAGCAGAAAGCTTAACTGCTGCATTATTTTTTGCTCGTAAATTTGTTTAATATACAGTTGGCACAGTTGAATATCCCTGAGAGCTGAAAGCCTTTAGTTTGCATGATATACAAAGTTTTATTGTACAGTTCAGTATCCACACGATTTAACGACCCATAGGGGACTGTTCCAAGGTTGTTAAATCCAGGGCTCGGCTAAATCCGGAGGGTTTAAAGTGTCGGTGACAGTTTAGTCATATTTGGGAGAGCAACAGGATGGAGGGTGGGTGGGCTGGCTGTCTGGTTAACTTGCTGGTAGATGGGTTGGTGGGCAGGCGAGTGGCCTGGTATAGCCAAGTGTGCTGGCTGGCTGGGTAGGTCAGGCAAGTGGTCTGGCTGGTGCAGCCAAGTGGTCTGGCTGGTGCAGCCAAGTGGTCTGGCTGGTGCAGCCAAGTGGTCTGGCTGGTGCAGCCAAGTGGTCTGGCTGGTGCAGCCAAGTGGTCTGGCTGGTGCAGCCAAGTGGTCTGGCTGGTGCAGCCAAGTGGTCTGGCTGGTGCAGCCAAGTGGTCTGGCTGGTGCAGCCAAGTGGTCTGGCTGGTGCAGCCAAGTGGTCTGGCTGGTGCAGCCAAGTGGTCTGGCTGGTGCAGCCAAGTGGTCTGGCTGGTGCAGCCAAGTGGTCTGGCTGGTGCAGCCAAGTGGTCTGGCTGGTGCAGCCAAGTGGTCTGGCTGGTGGGTGGGGCAGGCAAGTGGGATGGATGGATGGATGAATGGGTAACTGGCTGGCAGGTAGGAGTGGGGGTGGGCAGGTAGGGTGGGTGGATAGATTGGTTGCTGACTAACAGGCTGGCAGGCAGGTGGGTGGATGGATTTGTGGCTGACTGGTTAAGGTGGATGGGCAGAGTGGGTGGGGGTGGCTGGCAGGGTGGTTGAGCAGGTGGGTGGATGGATGGATTGATGGCTGACTGACTGGCAGGCTGGCTTGTTGGGTGGCCTGGCTGGGTGGGTAGGTAGGTGGATGAATTGGTGCTGGCTGGAAGGTGGAAGGGGTGGGAGGTTAAGCCTGGCCTCAGGCTAGGCTTGGAGAGTAGAAAATCTTCCAGAACCTCATCAAGCTAGTAAGGTGGGCGGACTAGTTGGGTTAATTGGATGGATGGATTGGTGGCTGACTCATGTGGTTTGAATAGCAGGGTGGCAGGCAGACTATCACAGAGTGGCTGTGATCACGCCTCGTCCATCCATTCGGGGGCCTGATGGCTGAGTGGACAGTGCTTGGGATTCGTAGCCTTTGATTCCCGAAGGAGGCGGAAACAAATGGGCAAATTTTCTTTCACCCTAATGCCCTTGTTCACCTAGCAGTAAATAGGTACCTGGGAGTTAGACAGCTGCTAAGGGCTGCTTGTTGAGGATGTGTAATAAGAAGGAAGTCTGGTCGAGGACTGGACCGCGGGAAAACCAAGCCCCGAAATCATCTCAAGATAACCTCAAGATCCCCCCATCTCCCTTATCCCCACAACATCCTACCCACCTTATCCCTCAAGATAACCCCCCATCTCCCTCATCCCCACAACATCGTAACCACCCTCCCCCCCATCCCCATAACAGACCCTCCCAGAAATATCCCTCACCCCTCCAGCCACGTCTAGATGGCCGGTACAAGATTAATACAGTAAGGGGCCTGATTTTTGGCTTCCTTCCTACCATATGGTGGCCTTGCAGGCAGACTGACTGGCTGCCCAACTGACTGGCTGCCCGACTGACTGGCTGCCCGACTGACTGGCTGCCCAACTGACTGACTGCCCAACTGACTGACTGCCCGACTGCTCGACTGACTGCCCGACTGCTCGACTGACTGCCCGACTGCTCGACTGACTGCCCGACTGCTCGACTGACTGCCCGACATACTGACTGACTGCCCGACTTACTGACTGACTGCCCGACTGACTGCATGACGTGGCTTGCCTTGGCTTGCCTTGGCTTGCCTTGGCTTGCCTTGGCTTGGCTTGCCTTGGCTTGCCTTGGCTTGGCTTGGCTTGGCTTGGCTTGCCTTGGCTTGCCTTGCCTTGCCTTGCCTTGCCTTGGTGCGGCTCGGCTCGGCTCGACTCGGCTCGGCTCGACTCGACTTTCCTGGGGACTGGACTGGACTTTACATACATACATACATACATACATACATACATACATACATACATACATACATACATACATACATACATACATACATACATACATGCATTCAGACATTCATATACAAGAAGGTACATTGGGTTTGTGAGAGTACATAATGTAGGTCTTCACTAAACATCAGACTCGTGTTGTTTATATACTGTGACTGTTTGCTACCACAACTGTGAATGTCTAACAGCCTTTGACTAGTTATGACTGACTGTTACTTGTGACAGTGAATGCTTGACTGACTTGTGATTGTGAATGCCTGCCTTACTGTTACTGGTTGTGACTGTGACTAGCTCTGATTACATGCTGCATAACAGGAGCAGTGAAATTTGTGAATGGAAATGTAACCACTGGCCTAGCGAAGGCAAGCTTGTCACAAAAAACATAATAGTGAGCTCCAGTTTAACACATACTTGACTCTGTAAACTCATTACCGATTTCTGGATTTAACGGCCATTGACTCTGTAAATGAGGAGCCAGTTAACGATCTAAAATTCGGTCGCTAGAACCGGCAGAACAGCAAATAAGAGATCCTTAAATCGAGTGGATACTATTTCATATTAATAATTTTTTTTGTGATGTGTTTGCTAAATGATTACCAAGATGTATAATTTATCATATCAATACTGTTGCAGCTCCTTCCAAAGCATACAGTTCCTCTTCTAATCCATAAAAAGAAAGAGAAGAAAAAGAAAAAAGAGGATACCACAGAAGGACGACCAGGGTATGAGAGTCACAGGAAAACCAGGGAGGAATTGACCACGTAAGTTTTGATCGGTGATAATAAAATTCTTTATTGTAAAAATAATAATGCAAAATTAAGTACAGTATAAGGATAGATGTGGAATATATTAGTAAAAAACTACAGATGCTGTTAAGAATATTAATAAGTACTGCATAAGGTAATGAGGTTGGGGATTGAGACAGTATATAACAGGTGAGGATTATAAGAGATCCTTTAATCGAGTGGATACTATTTCATATTAATAATTTTTTTTGTGATGTGTTTACTAAATGATTACCAAGATGTATAATTTATCATATCAATACATGCTTGTTTGTTTACATGCGCCTGGGTGTGCGAGCGAGCGTTTTGGGTGAGTTTTCACCTTTTTCAGGGGTTTTATTCTCCTGTTGTTGTTTCTTTGCTTTTCTGTAATTTTCTGCCCGTTTCCTGTTCCTTTGGGAATGTTTGAGTGGTGATTTTACACCGGGTTTTTCCATTTTGTCTGTTTTGGGTCAGGGCCCTTGGGTTTGGTCTCAGTGTCCCTGGCTGTTATGCTTGCTCCCACACCTTGTCCCTCGGTTTTCGGTCTGTTTTGACCGTTTCCCTGGGGGTTCTGTCTGGGGGCTGTGCTTTGCCTTTCTGTGGTGTATCTCTGCTGGCAAATGTGGTGGTTTGGGCTCCCCCTGGTTCGATTCCAGATTCCTTTGGGTTCTTTGGTTTCGTTCCGGAGGTTTCTTCCTCTTGGGCCCCCTTTGTGGGTTCAGGGGGCTTTGTTTCCTCGTGTGTGACCCGGTTCTGCCTTCTGGAGTTCCGGGGTCTTCCTGGCTTGCAGACTGATCTTTTTGGGCCTTGGCACGTGCTGTGGTCGTGCTGGGACTTTGAGGTTTTGTTGTCGAGGTGGGCTTTTTGATGCAGTTTTATGCCTTCTTCGCCTGACCGGTGTGGTGTTCTCTGCCCCACTGGTCGGCGGCTTATAATTTTCTTTTCACGTGTATGTGTGTGTACACATGTACATGTGAACACTGTGTGTGCACATGTGTATAACATACCTTGTGTGTATGTGTATATGTATGTGTATGTACATAATATGTATATATGTGTATGTGTACTTTTTCTTTTGGAAGAGACTCTGTTCCCTTCTCTGTTGACGGGACGCTGGGGGAGCAGCTTGCTCTGTTGACTTTCGCATGGTCCCGTAGTTAGTGGGCGCTTTTGGTTGTCTTTCGGCCTCTGTTGGCGGCGGTGGACGGCTTCTCTTCCTTTGGGGGGTTCAGGGCTGGCGGGGTGGGCTTCTTCCCCTGCGCTTCGTCATGTCATCTTAGTGGGTGCGTTGGACGTGGTCGATCTGCCCCATCCTTCTGGGGTTCCCGTCTGCTTTTTGCAGACATGGGCCTGTCGAATCTGTGATTCTTCTGGACTTCTTGTCTGCGCCCTGGATTCTATGCCCTCATCGGAGGACTGTTGTCTCCTGTCCGGCTTCTGTTGGGGCCGGGTGCCTGGATGGTGACCCTGGACCTACAGGTCAATTCTTGGCACGTTCCTCTCCAGTTTTCCGGGACTGGCACAGTTGGTGGTGGGGCTTCAGTCTTGTCAGGTGGGGCTTCAGGCGGGGCATAACTGGCCGACCCCTCACAGTGTTCAAGAGAGAACTGGATAAACACCTCCAAAGGATACCTGATCAACCAGGCTGTGACTCATACATCAGGCTGCTAGCAGCCGCGTCCAACAGCCTGGTTGATCAGTCCGGCAACCAGGAGGCCTGGTCGACGACCGGGCTGCGGGGACGCTAAGCCCCGGAAGCACCTCAAGGTAACCTCAAGGTTGTCGCTTTTGTTGCTTTTCCTATTTTGTAATTGGCACTTGGTGTATTTTTGCATCTTTACCGGATCTTGGTGCCCTATCTGAGTCTGCTTGGGATTCGGTGTCTGGCCTACCTCGACGACTGGCTGGTGTTGGCTCCCAGTCGGTCTGCTTGTCTGCTCGCCAGGGGTGTGGTTCTTTCCAGATCGCCAAGTTTGGTTTCCTGGTGATCTGGAGGCCATTCCATCTTTTTGCATCCCGGGTTCGGACCTGGCTGGGCCTTGTTTAGGGCTCTTGGGCCGCTCCTTGTCTTTCCCTCCAGAAGTGTTGCTGCGGCTGTGGTCCCACTTTCGGCTGTTCATGAGGGGGTCCCGGGTTGCTCAGCGGTTGCTCGAGCAGTTGTGCGGGAGTCTGAACTTCGACGTGAACTTCTGAACTTCTGCCCTGTGGGGTCGGGTCTGGCTTCGTCGTCTGTTTGGTTCCTTTGGAGACTCCCCTTCTGCCTCTCGTTGGGTTCGTTCCTCCGGGGATCTTGTGTTGGTGCAGCGTCACCAGCTTCCTCTTTGGGGTTTTCGGGGTTCCGTGCCTTGGCACCTCCCCGAGCCTTCGTTCGGTGTGTTCACGGACGGGTCATCTCTCGGCTGGGGCTTTGCGACCAGTGCTCACCAGGTCGGATGGGGATGGTGGGGTCTGTCCGTCCGTCAGGTTAACAGCACGGTTCGGGAGTTCGTGACTGTCCTGGTTTGCGCTTCAGGAGGGTTTGGGTCACTCGGTGCTCTACCATTCAGCTCCATTCGAACTGTTCTCTGGCGGTTCTTTGCCGGAACCACAGGGTTTCGCTTAGGTGTTGACCTTTGGGGTTGGTTCCTTAGAGTGGTTCATTTGCTGGATTCTCGGGGTTTGGCTAACCGTGAGGTTCATGTCCGGGGTGTGTCCTGTGTCCTGGCGGACAGCTGTCTCGGTTCATTCCTCTGTTCGCGGATTGGCCATTCGTCGCCGACTCGTTTTGTTGGCTCTGCCAGACGTATGGACTCCTGGCCATGGACGTCTTCGAGTCGGCATGGTCTAGGCGTCGCCCATTTTATGTGGTGCCCTTACCTGCCTGCTAGTCGTTCACAGTGGGGGTACCTGTTCCTCTTCTCCCAGTCTAGCTGTTGTTTCGGGTTCTGGCTCGGTTGCAGTCCATTCCCACGAGAGCAGTCCTTATGGTTCCTTGGTGGCCGGCCCAGCTTTATTTTCAGACACTGCTTGATAGGTGTCCCATCCCGGGGCGTTTTCTTGTGGCTCCGCCTCTTTCGGCAGGTCGGATCGGTCCTATACGTGACTGGTTCACCTTTCTCGTCGGCTCTTCGTGTCTGGTATTTTGACGCGGGTATCACCATCTCTGTGGTGATCAGGTGGCTTTGTTGACGGTGTCCCACCTGCGAGCTTCGTCTTGGCGACAGTATGATGTTCCTGGTATTTCTTTGCACTTTTTCTTGCTCTTCGTAGGTTGTCTTCTCTTTCGCATCAGGTTGTCTTGTCCTTTCTTGGGTTTTCAGGACTACAAGTATTTGATGTTTCTTACTGTCGCTTCGTTTTGTGCGGCGCTGGCAGAGCCGCTCCGGCTTGCGTTCGGGGTGGACGTTACATCTGCCCCGTTTCGTATGCTTTCTCGTGTTTTGTTTCACCGCTGGCCTGATCATGCGTCGCCTTAGCCGTCCTTGTCCTTGATCAGGGTGCCTTCTTATCTTCTCCTCAGTTTGTGGTAGCCCCTTCGGTTCAAGTTCTGCTCTTTGGTACTGGTGGTAGGTTTGTACGTTTGCAGTTTTCTCTGTCCTGGCGACAGTCGAGACGGCTGCTTTCCGGAGGGGTTCTTGGGTTATTGATGCGTGATTGGTTTGGCCGGGGGTGCAGCCTGTGTTGTCCTGTTGCGCCTTTTGCCGTTGCCTGCGTACCGTGTCTGGGGATGCGCTTTGGGTTGATCCGGTTCCCTTCGTTCCCTGTTTTTAGGGCTCGGGTCTTCCAGGTCGTCCGCAGAGTTTTTCAGTCTTCCAGCCTGCGGTCTGTCCTTGTGCCTGCGCTGTTCGGACGTTTGCAGATTTTGCTGCTGTGTTGGTGACGTCTAGGGCTCATTTCGGGCGCAGAGATTCGAGGGTCGCACAGGTTCTTGGCCGCCCATTCTTTACGCGCATCTGCTCCTGTGCGGTCTTGTTGCCTTGGGTTGCAGGTTGCAACTTGTTGTCTCGGCTTCGCGTTGCGGATTTTGTGGTGGCCGCCTCCCGGGTTAGCCCTTTCTTTTCCTTCTCTTTGGGTATGAAACTCCATGGAGCCGTAGGGGCTCCCCACAGAAAACCAGCGTTGAATGTAATGAAACGCCATTTTCTGGGTGAGCTCCGGAGGCTCCCTGGCAACCCTCCCTCCCACTGGTCGGCGTTTTTTTCACGTTGGTTGATGCTTAGCTTCCGAACTGAAGCTAGGCAGCCGGCGCGGTAGGTCCGGGGCTCCCCCCTCCCCCTCTCGGGGCGGGGAGGACTGCGCGGACGATCAGCTTGGCAGTAAAGTGTGATATTTGCTTGTTTGCTTGGGATTGTAGGGAGTTTCTACCTCTCTGTTCTGTTTTTTGTTTAAGTTTTTTACCATGTGGGGTTTGTTTTGTTATGCCTACCTTTCTGGGTGCCTAACCCCTGGTCGATGGCAGATTAGGAAAACCCCAACCACAATGGGGTTTTCCAGGGCCATTGCTCCCTGAAACCTCTCTGAAGGGGCCAGGTTCTGGCACTGGTCCCTGGTAGGTCTGAACTCCTTAGCTAATGTCCCGGTCTAATATAACA
This sequence comes from Procambarus clarkii, assembly GCF_040958095.1. Lineage (NCBI taxonomy): Eukaryota > Metazoa > Arthropoda > Malacostraca > Decapoda > Cambaridae > Procambarus > Procambarus clarkii. The sequence goes on from NC_091168.1 coordinate 16,190,223, forward strand.
TACATTAGCCCGATAAGCTCCAGGGAGCCTCCGGGGCTCGTTCAGAAAATGGCGTTTCATTACATTCAACGCCGGTTTTTTGTTACCCACCTCTAGGAAGCAGCCCGTAGCAGCTTTCTAACTCCCAGGTACCTATTTACTGCTAGGTGAACAGGCGCATCAGGGTGAAAGAAACTTTTGCCCATTTGTTTCCGCCTCCACCAGGGATTGAACCCAGAACCTCAGAACTATGAATCCGAAGTGCTGTCCACTCCGCTGTCAGGCCTGGGGCTCACCGAGAAAATGGCGTTTCATTACATTCAATGCTTTTTTTCTGGGGGGAGCCCCTTAGGCTCCCAAGAGCTATCCAGGCTGATATGATAATGTCAGTCTTTGGCATCAGTCATGTGTATGGATTTCTGTGGGCCTACCAGGGACCACGAGCCAGAACCTGGCCCCCTCAGAGAGGCACGAGGAGCAATGGCCTATAAAAACCTCCGTGTGGTTGGAAACATTCTATGTCTGCCGTCGACCGGGTCAGACACCCAGAAAGGTAAGCGTCCCAAAATAAATCCCTTATTCTGGTGAAAATTTGCTATCAAAAGCCAAACAAGTGGATAGAACTCCCCAAAAAGAAATGAGCAAACGAGCATGATGTCACACATCGCCTCCCCACGCCTTGTCTGCGCAGCTTCCCACTCCCTGGGAGGGGGAAGGGAGAGCCCCAGACTCTCACGCCCGCTATCCGCCCTTCAGTTCTGAGGCTGATGCTATAGGCAACGGTCGTGTGCCCTGGCTCCAGTGGTTGTTTCAGCATTGTGCCTTGTGTGTGGTGACTGTCTTCTAGGTGGTGCATGAGCCAGGAGTGATTCTCCAGTACTCGGGCTGCATGCACCTAGGGCTTCCTTCCCTAGGTGACCAGTAAGTACTGCCCTTGGGGCTTGGGGCCACCTTCCACAAGTTCCTTGGGTTCTGCCACTGCTAGGCCGTTTACTGCTTGGTTTTTGGCCGCTCCTTGTGTGCTAAGGTGTTTTGTGTCCCTTGTTTGCCTTTTGTAGGGGCAGTTTGCACTGGTAGGGGTGCAAGGTACTACACAGCTTATTTTCACTAATCATAACAGCCAGCTCTATTCCGCCTTGGCATGCTGTCCTCTTGCGGGGTTTTCTTTTTCTTTTTGTTTGCCTGCGTGGTGGGGGGTGGGTCTTCCTTGGTTCTTGCCCCGTGTGTTCTGAGTACTCTTCATTCTTCTGGTAGTTTCCCCTGCATGGTCCTCGTGAGTGTACACTTCCCAGGGGTTCAGTTCTTAGAAAGTTGTTTGGTAGACTTGGGCGCCGGTTAGCAGTACCCTGCCTGGGCTTCCCTGAGCATGAGTTCCGTCTCAGGACCTGGGGAATCCCCATGGGGACGCGTGAGTCCAATGGATGTGACCCCGGAGTCCCACCTCACTTTGTGCGAGTTCGAGGGCTGCTGCTGTCCCCCTGTTTCAGGATGACTCTCCCTGTTTTTGCCTCAGTCTGCTGCCTGTGGGGTCGGTGGCACCTTCGGCCCGGAGTCCTGCGAGTTTTGTTGCTTGTTGTGACTCGGTTACTCAGTCTTATGCTGACTGCGGATGCAGGTAGCACGGGCGTTGCACGTTGAGTTCAGGTGGTGGCAACGCGCTGGGTTGTTTGCTCCCTGGAAGCCCCGAGACAGCCCTGTTTTTGGTTGTTGTGGCGGGGCTTGGGGGTGTTGGTTGCTTCAGTTTTGTTTCCATCCGTGCCCCCTTGTCTTTTCCCTGTTGTGGTCTAGTCGGGTCCCCCCCCTTCCTCCCTTCATCCAGATCCTCACCATCTATGGGTTCGGGGTCGGTGGCGGGGCTTCGATGGTCTTGAGAGTCGGGTGGTCTCGGGAAATTCCCCTTCCGGGGTAGCGACAGGAGGCATTCGAGCCTGTTCCTCCAGCCGTGTTGTATGAGTCTACCAGTGGGCTCCCTTCCTTAGTACTTTTCCGGCTGCCCTGGCTTTTTCTTGTGAGGCTGGGGCTTTCGGGGAATGGCTCGGCCCTGGGGCTGAAGAGGGGCTGACTTGGGGGGCCTCGAGCCCCATTAGACCCCGCCGAGGTTTTTCTACCCTCTGAGTGCGGCTTGCGGTTATAAGGAGTGGGGTTTTTCCTTTTCCCCCTCTACATACAAGTTGTTGGGCATCGGCCCCTCCATGGGTTTGGTTCTTTGTCCCTTGGGTCCGTCAGTTCTGTCTTGTCGGTGGGTACTCTTCTCCATTTACTCACCCTTCTTCTTTGGGACAGGACTTCTCTGTCATGTTCCCCTCTTCTCGGGGTTATGCTTGACTTTTGGTCTCGGGTTCGACTGTGCCTTTGTGTGTCTTCGTGATTTGTGCTTGCTTCTGTGTGTTTTCGAGAGTCTAGGAAGGTTTTCACTTCTTCCCGTATTATTGGAATGTCTGTCGTCTTCCGGTGTGGCTTCCCTCCAGTCCTTTCTAGGGCTTGTTGATCCTCTTCCGTGCTTCTCCTTGGTTTTCGGTCTTGTCTCGTTCTTTTGTAATTGTATCTGGTCTCTGTGCTCTGTCTCGGCACTGCTCTTTTTCTTTATTTTAAATTCTGCTAGTTAGCGCCTTCCCGCTGAGCGGATTGTGCAGTTCGGACCTCAGGTCCTGTGCATGCACCGTGGGAGTTTGTTTTGGTTCTGGGCGGTGTACACAAGTGCTGGTGTTCTGCGTCCTTTTTCTCTCGGGTGCTTCACCTCTTGCTCCTCTCATTTCTCCAGTCTGTGCCCCGTAGCTACTGGGGGTGTTCTGGATATCCACTCCAGAGAGGATGCTGGGTTTTCCCTGCATATGGGTGTGGGGCGACTCATACGCCTCTACCCTACTCTTCTCCTGCATGTGCGGCTCTGGCCTTCTTCCTCTGGCGGTGCTCCCGGAATCTTCTCGGCTACGTTGTGTCATGACACGTTCGTGCTTACGTTCTGCAGGTGGGTTTATGCGATCTGGCGTCTATTTTGGCCAGGTGCTGGTTCATGGTTTTCGGATACAAATATGAGAACATAAGAACAAAGATGACTGCAGAAGTCCTATTGGCCCATACAAGACAGCACCTATTTATACACTTTCGATCCCACTCATATACATGTTCATCACATGCTTGAGTCAATCAAGGGGCTCCGCCTCCACCATGTTACGAGGTAAAATGGTGGAGGTAAATGTTACACTGTGTCAGGATGTTATGAGGTGACATTCTGCTGCAGTTTTGATACTGGAGATGTGTGTTGGGGATTGGTTGTGGCGTTTTGTTTTGCCCTTGCGTGCTTCTTCCTGGGGCCTTCCTTGTTCGTCTGTGTTATTTGTTACACAGTGGGTCACGGGCCCCGTTTTTCGTGTCTTATCTGGGTCGCTCATTCCTTGCCCGTCTTGCAGTTCCTAGCTTAACCCTTCCATATACGTTGGATTCTCTGTACTCACCTAGTTGTCCTTACCTAGCTGTGCTTGCAGGGGATGAGCTCTGGTCTGTGGTCCTGTCACTCGGCTAATGTACAGGTTCCTGAGCCTACTGGGCTCTATCATATCTACACTTGAAGCTGTGTATGGAATCAGCCTCCACCAGCATCTTCCTCCTGCATTCATTTGTCTACTGCAATACTTCTTTCTGACGTCTCTATGGCTCCTTTTGGCACTCAATTTCCACCTGTGTCCCCTAGTGCCGGTCAGCCGAGATGACAGCACGCTGGACTTGTGATCCTGTGGTCCCGGGTTCAATCCCGGGCGCCGGCGAGAAACAATGGGCAGAGTTTCTTTCACCCTATGCCCCTGTTACCTAGCAGTAAAATAGGTACCTGGGTGTTAGTCAGCTGTCACGGGCTGCTTCCTGGGGGTGGAGGCCTGGTCGAGGACCGGGCCGCGGAGACACTAAAAGCCCCGAAATCATCTCAAGATAACCTCAAGAAGATAGTGCAGGTGCCCCCTTGTGTTCATTAGTCTGTCTTTATCTAACCTATCGATTCCTCTGAGCATCTTGTATGTGGTGATCATACCCCTTCTACCTCTTCTGTCTTCCAGTGACGTGAGGTTTCATTCCCGTAGTCTCTCCTCGTAGCTCCTACCCCTCGGTTCGGGTACTAGTCTGGTGGCAAACCTTTGCACCTTTTCCAGTTTTGTCTTGTTGTATTGGGACATGACAGCAGCTCTGTGTGTTGTTGGTCGTGTCCCTTTCGTTCTCATTTCCTGCTTGCCTTCCTCGTTTCTCATCTTCTTACTACACTCCTGTCCCTAGCCGCTGGTGCTAGGGCTGTTCTTCTGGTCTTTATCTTGTGTTTTTCTCGTTTTATCCTACACATTGTTGTGTGTTTTGTATGTGCCTTTTGGCTCTCCTATTGCCTGGTTTGGATTCCTGGTTACCTGGCTTACCTTGCATGCTGGCTTTTTCGAGGTCTTGCAGTGCCCCTTCTCTCAAGTCTCACGTTGGGACCATAGGGTCTCTGATCTCCTGGTGAGCTCTCTAGCGTTTGGGAGTTTCCTGTACGGCAGACGTTCCATCTCCTTCCTTGCTGGCTTTGGTTTCCGGCTTGGCTTTGCTGGCTGATCGTACCCAAGATCCTCCCGCGGCTCCACCTCTTCCTAGGCTCGATCGGTCCATGGCGGGGCTGGTTCGGTTCTGCCTCGAGTCTCTCAGCATTTGTTGGTGGTTAGGTAACTTCGTTGATGGTGTCCCACCTGCGTGCTTCTTCTTGTTGGCAGTGTGGTTTTTTTGGCTGTCCTTCCTTTTTCTTTCTGTCCCTTCTTAGGTTTGCTGCGTTTTGTTGGCGTGGTCTTGTCCTTCTCTTGTGGGGGTTCGGGGGCCATCATCTTCCCACATGCTGTCGCCTTGTCTCGTGCGGCGATGGCGAAGCTGCTGCAACTTGCTTTTCGGTATTGATGTTATTTCTCTGCTGTTTCGCAAGCTATCTCATGCGTTGTTTCACCTCCGGCCTGCTCCTGCACTGCCTGAGCCATACTGGTCATTATACAGGGTGCTTTCTTTTCCCTCTTCTCCTCGGTTTCTTGTGGCCTTTTCGGTTCTGGATTGTTTCTTGGAGGCTCCTTTCCTGTTGACGTTGGCCTCTGGGGGCCGGGTCAGGGAGCTTCATGCTCTCCTCTGGTGCAGGGGGTTTCTGTTATTTCGGTCGTGGCGATCGGTTTGTGCGTCTGCAGCCGTCTCCTTCTTTTCTGGCGAAGAATGAGACTGCTGCTTTCCGGAGGGGTCTTTGGGTTATTGATGCTTGGTTAGTCAGGCCGAGGGTGCATCATGTTTTGTGTCCGGTTGCGACCCTCCGCTGTTTTTGCGCATCGCAGCTTCTGTGTCCAGGGACGCGGTTTGGGTTGATCCGGTTTCCCTTCTTTCCTGTTCACAGGTGCTGGTCTCCCAGGTCGTCCGCAGGGTTATTAACCCTTACACTGCTCAGGGGTCCTTGGGACATTTACACCCCTGTGCGCAAGAAAAAAAAAATTCAAAAATTTTTTTTCGTCTTCTAAACATGTTAATTTGTGTCCCCTGAGTTCTGGGAGCCACTTAGTAGCGTGTCTTTGCACCTTTTCCAGTTTGTTGATGTGCTTCTTAAGATATGGGCACCACACAACCGCTGCATATTCTAGCTTTGGCCTAACAAAAGTCGTGAACAATTTCTTTAGTATATCGCCATCCATGTATTTAAAAGCAATTCTGAAGTTTGAAAGCATGGCATAGGCTCCTCGCACAATATTCTTTATGTGGTCCTCAGGTGATAGTTTTCTATCTAGAACCACCCCTAGATCTCTTTCTTTATCAGATTTCTTTAACCCTTACACTGCTCAGGGGTCCTTGGGACATTTACACCCCTGTGCGCAAGAAAAAAAAAATTCAAAAATTTTTTTTCGTCTTCTAAACATGTTAATTTGTGTCCCCTGAGCACGGAAAAAATAAAAAAAAGATCGTAGGTGACATATTTTGGGTGCAATTGACCGAGGAAGTCTGGCAAAAAGTGGGCGTTGACAGAGCAGGTCGTCAGACCCGGTCAGCGTCACCCGCGCTGACAGATGGGAGTTGCCAAAAAGATATTATTACCTAATTGTTTCAATGTCTCCGATTGATTTTTTCTTAGTTTTTTTGCAGTAATATTATTCAATAGTGTGTATTGTAATATATTTATATAATAAAAGTGGTGAATAATCGCTATACTCAAAAGTATGATGTGCATATTAGTGATTCAATTATTATGTTTATAAAACAATAAACAAATAGTTTTGTTGCTATTACACTCTATACACAGGTTATATATAAGTATCTGCATGTTTTGGTCACCATAACGAACCACTAAGTTGGTATTGAGAGTCGAAAAGCAACGAAGAGTTACCGCCACACACCAGCCAGCCACTTGCTGCCACTCCCTCAACACATGCACTAAACTTTCTTCCCCAACAATACCATTTGTGGTGTTATTACACTATATACAGACGTTATATATAAGTATGTATATATTTTGTTCACCACAACTGTACAGCTAAGCTGATATAGTTAGTTCAGGCACTAAGAGTCGTCGCTATACACAGATGGCGGCTGGCGGCTCCCTCACTCTTTCAAGGTCACACGCACTAAACTTTCTCCCCCAACAATACCTTTTGCAGTGTTATTACCCTATATACACATATTATATATAAATATCTACATGTTTTATGCACCGTAACTGTACACCTAAGCTTGTAGTGCGCCCAAAGAGCATAGTGGCCACCCTCTAAACAGCTAGACAAATCGTGCAGACGACGTCACCTCCGTCACCCATATGGCTCCTCCCAGCATAATCCTTTTGCTGTTATTACACTAATACACACATTATATATAAGTATCTACATTTGTGTTCACCATAGAGAACCACTGACCTGGTATGGTGAATGCAAACAATAACAGCTAGCCACACAGTCAGTAAACGATGCTGTCTCCCTCCGTCTCTCAGCATCACTCCCCCACAGCGCTAATTATTACAACAATCCTGCTATTATCACAACCCTGGTTATTTATATCAGTCATGGGTCATCTGTAATATTGTCATCGCCAAATAATAACAATTATATATTTATTTTGACATTTTTCGGCGATGCTGTGGTCACAAGCTGAACAGCAATGCTGTTCGCTCATGCTGCGTGCGCCAGCCTTAGTTGCTCCAACAGTACTGTGCCTCTCACACCTGAGAATATTGCCCACGATTTTTTTTTAAATGGCATCTGTTTACAAGAGCCCTGAGGAAGCTACTGTGAACCCCGTGTAGCCGCGGGCCATTTGAATCAGGCCTGGCACCCTTTGGCGTATATATACGCCATGCGCACCATGGGACATGTTACTCAGGGCGTATATATACGCCATGCGCAGTTTAAGGGTTAAGGCTTGCCAGCCTGCGGTCTATTCCCGTTCCCATGACGTTCGTAAGTTTGCTGCTCTTGCTGCCGTCTTTGGCAACATATCGTGGGCTGACATTCGGGCACGGGGTTTTTGGCGGTCGAACAGGGTCTTGGCTGCTCGCTACCTCATGAATGTTCCTGGGCCTCATCGGGTCTGTGGCGCTTTGGGTCGGCGGATGTAGCCAGTTGTCTTGATTTCGAGTTGCGGTGTGAGCAGTGACCGCCTCCCGGGTAAGTCCTTCTAATTTTCCTCTGTTGGTAGTTAGCACTGGGGAGCCAGAGGGGCTCCCCCAGAAAACCAGCTTTGAATTTAATGAAATGGTGAGACCCAGAGGCTTCCTGACATCCCTCCCCCCCCGGTCAGCGGTTTTTCACGTGTTTTGATGTCCAGCTTCAGAATTTAAGGGTGAATAACCAGCGAGAGGGTCTGGGGCTCCCCCTTCCACCTGCCGGGGAGGGGAAAGCTGCGCAGACAGCGGCGCCGCGATGTTTGATGTCATGCTCATTTGCAGGGTTCTTCTAGGGAAGTTCTATCCACTTGTTCAGCTTTTTGGTCGATGGCAGACATAGAATACTTCCAACTACATAGGGGTTTCTATAGGACATTGCTTCCCATGCCGCTCTAATGGGGTCAGGTTCTGATTCGTGGTCCCCAGTAGGCCCACAGAACTCCATACACATGACTGATGCCAAAGCTTGACATTATCATATCAGCCTGGATAGCTCCGGGAAGCTTCCGGGTCGCACCCAGAATATGGAGTTTCATTATATTCAACTCTGGTTTTTTATTCAAATTAACCCAAATTGAATAATAAACATTTTTGGAAAAAAGCGGTTCGTAAAGCACTTGGTTGACTGTACAGTATTACAGAATTCCCTCCTCCCCTTCCCTATTTTCACTTAGAGGTTATATTTGTATGAGATTGTGATTTAATTAATTTACTTATCTTTATTTATCCTAAAATTATTATTGTGGCTACAGAGTAAATGGACGCAACTATTGGTGTCTGGAAAAAAATAAATGGATTTGGGATTGAACCTAATGCCAAAGTGGCACACAAACTGAATGATGTGGAAGTATGGGCTATTTGAGATCAGCAAGCACAAGGACTGCCTTTCAATACTTAAACACAAGGACTTTCAGAGCAGTGAGTCAGTATGACTCATACTAACACAGTGTGAATCAGGCCAATTCTTCAATATGCAGCTCTGGCTTGGAGTCATCTTGCAAAGAATTATATGAAAATTAGAAACCGCATATGTAACTATACTGATGGCAGATATAATGGAACTGTCTATTAAGTCAAGTTGAGCGAACTCTGTCTAAAAACCAGAGGAGACATACTGTATTTACAACATACAATATACTGAAAGCAATTGACAAAGTAGACAGGAACAGTCTTTTATAGATAATGGAAACTAGAATTAAGAGGGGGAACAAACCAAAATTTGAAATTAATTAATTGGAGGGATGTGAGAAATTACTCAAGTGCAGTGTAGGTCACAAACAAGTGGAATGCTTTGTAAGCAGATGTGGTAGAAGCCACCTCCATCTAGGGTCGTAAGTGTATAGATGATGAATGGGCCTTCTTGGAACGGCCTGCGGGCCACTCTAAGCAACAGCCTGGTGGACCAAACTCCACAAGTCAAGCCTGGTCTCAGGCCGGGCTTGAGGAGTAGAAGAACTCCTAGAACCCCTATCAAACAGGTATCAAGCAGATAGTGTGCTCAATCTTTGGAAGATATAAGTGCACCAGGTACAGTACTAATAGTCTGTAGATGGCTTAGGAGTCAAATAGTGCTCTCCAAATCATAAATATTGATAGATAAGCACTTGCATGCATATAGGCAATATATATCAAATATAGCAAGCAGTGATATGTTAAACAGTGAAGTGGAACATGTAACACAACACATAAATAAGTGGAAAGTGTAAGAGAATTGCACATAGAGAAACTAGAAATGTATAATTGTGGCACGGAGGCATCACTAGGCAGTGTTTACAACCAATGCCATGAGGCCTACACAGTGTACGGGACGTTCCTCAGTAATAATATACTGGCAATATATATTGTAATACCGGAATTGGGATTTAGAAATTAGTAATAGAGTAAGTGAATACCATTGCAAGCCGGAAAGAAATAAGAAAATCCCTTAAGGTAATACAGGCAAATAATCAGTGTTATAAATCAAGGAACTGGCAATGGGTGGCATCCATCCCGTGACCTGGGACAACGACGACGATCAGCTGTATACCCCGCTAGGACCATTTTCTCCACCGTGCAATAAATACCTCCACATAAAGTTGAACAAATAAACATATATAATATTATAAATATACTGTATACATATTATATTTACATACATATAATATTATAAATATATTCATATAATATTATAAATAGTAAAATTACTATAGTCATCAAGGGATAAATCGACAATAAATCACAAATAGAGGAACAGACAACCTCTACACCACAAACCCAACATGGAGACGTTTGGCAGCTGCTTTAAGTCACTTTGGAGGAGTGTTGTAGGGATTGTATGCAACATTTGTAACACAGAGGTAGCCAAGGCATGCATAGGAACAAACAATCAGAATACAAGCACAGATGAAAATATTTACAGATATTATACACAAGGAAAGTGCAGATATGGGACTAGAGGCACGGAATGCACATTCGTGCATCCCCGAAAATGCCGAAACATGTTAAGGAAGGGCAGATGTCGTTTTGGTACAGCGTGTAGATATTTCCACCCTAAGTTATGTAAACTCTCAGTGAATGAGAGGAAATGCTGCGATCTTCATTGCCCTGATTTTCACGCGAGAGCTATACAGAGCTACATAAGAGAGGAAGTCCAATATAATAGCCCTGGAAATTTCTTAGTGGCAAGCAGAAACAGAGGGAGGAACAGACTGGCAGAAACGTTGCAGGAGTACGGATGGAGAGGGGGAATTGAACAAGACTGGATAACAATTTGTCATCAAACGTGCACATACTACACCCCCCAACTACATAGAAACTACCACACTCCTCAGTACCAAGTCCAAAACTGGACAAACCATTGCCACAACAACACACCCTGGGTCATGGTGGAGAGGAGGGAGAACTACCAAAACCTTCCAGAAGTGAGACAATATGGAAAATCATTCATATTTGCAAACATACAAAGCCTAAAGTCAAAATCAAGAAATAAAGTTAAGTTCATAAATGGCCTCCTATTAGAGTCAAATTCAATATTTGGGGCATTCACGGAAACTCATACAAAAGATTACATGGATAGTGAAATCTGGATTCCAAATTGTAATTAATATAGATGTGATAGAGAAACTAGGTCAAATGGAGGAGTAGGTCTGTACATTAAAGAGGACCTGGTATGCACAGAGCTACTAAACTCTACTAATGAGGTGGTAGAGGTACTTGGAATTAAGATAGAAAAAATAAACCTAATTATTATTCTAGTATATAAACTGCCAGATACAACAGTTAAGGACTTTACAGAGCAGATGCAATAGAGAACATACTTGATAATATAGCAAACCCAGCTCCAGATATTATCTTCCTTGGAGATTTCAGTTTACCAAGTCTAAGATGGAGAATGGCAAACAAAAATGTCATTGCAGGGAACCACCCGGGAAATAACCACAGGTCAGAGAACTGTTGAGATTATGTGACAAATTCTCGCTCAATCAACAGATTACAGAACCAACTAGAAACGAAAACACACTAGACTTGTTATTTACAAACAATGATGAACTAATCAGAGACATTACAATCTCAGATACTACATACTCAGACCATACGCTCATTGAAGTGCAAACTAGCATAAATAACGGTAGTAGGTCCAAGAGGCCCAATAAGCGAGAAGGAGTATTCAATCAATTCAATTTCAACAATAAGAGGATCGACTGGGAAAAAAATAAATGTAGACCTTGCAAACATTCAATGGGAGACGATCTTAAGCTACAAAACTCCCACTTAGGGAATAGCTCAACTGATAGATGAAGCATACAAGGTCTGCTTGAAGCACGTGCCTGTGAGGAGGGTCAGAAAGAGGACCGTTCTAGAAAGAGAACTCAGACATGTATATGTCCTGTATATATGTACAGGAGAAGGAAAAAATAACAGAAATGCTTCGACAGACACGACTATCACAAGAAAAGAAAATAAACCTATACAGGGAGATTGAGGAAATAGAGGAAACGTTGAAGCAATCATACGAGTTTGAGGAAATGGAATTGGAACAGAAAGCTATACAAGAGAGAAAGAGAAATCCAAAATATTTTTCACGTACGCAAAATAAAAAATCTCTACCAGTATTCGACCTTTAATTACAACTGAAGGTACGTACACAGAGGACAACAAAGAAATTTAGTGAGATTCTAAGAAGCCAGTATGAGGCTATATTTAGCACACCAATAAACAACATGAAAGTTGATGATCCAGACAGCCTCTTTATGAATGACGCTCAAGCTGCAGATAATATAACGGATATTAACGCGAACTCAGAAGACTTTGAAAGAGAAATTGGCAATATGCCCATGCACTCAGCTCCTGGGCCTGTACTCGTGGAATTCAATATTCATTAAGAAATGTTAAGTTCCTGTAGCGCGAACGCTTGGCGTAACATGGAGACAGAGCCTGGATACAGGGGAGATACCAGCAGGACTTAAGTCTGCAGATATAGCTCCTCTGCACAAGGGGGGTAGTAAAGCCTTGGCAAAAAATTATAGACCAGTTACCCTAACATCACACATGATAAAAGTTTTTGAAGGAGTGATTAGGAATCAAATTTCTAGATTTTATGGAAAATAATGAGCTACTCAACCCAGGACAACATGGATTTAAAGCAGGAAGATCCTGTCTGTCACAGTTATTCAACCTACTATGACAAAATCACAGAAGCTTTAAAAGAAAAGCAAAATGCAGGTGTTGTATACACAGACTTTGCAAAGGCATTCAACGAATGTGACCATGGAGTGATAACACACAAAATGAGGTCAATGGGAATAACTGGTAAAGTAGGATGCTGGATACTCAATTTCCTGTTGAACAGAACACAAAGAGTAACAGTCAACCAAATCAAATCGAGTCCTAGCGCAGTTGAAAGCTCTGTACCTCAAGGTACAGTCCTTTCACCACTGCTTTTCCTTATTCTCATATCAGATATAGACAAAAATACAAGTCACATCTTTGTCTCATCCTTTGCAGATGACACAAAAATCAGCATGAAAATTACCTCTGCTGAAGACATTGAAATACTACAAGCAGATATTAACAAAGTTTTCAATTTGGCAGCAGAAAAAACATGATATTTAACAGTGATAAATTCCAGGTTCTCAGGTACAGCAAAAATGAGGATCTGAAACATAATACAGGGTACAAAACACAATTGAATCTGCCCATAGTAGGAAAACAGCATGTCAAGGATTTGGGAATAATGATGTCCGACGACCTAACGTTTAGGGAGCATAACCAAGCAAATATCGCGTCAGCCAGAAAAATGATAGGATGGATTACGAGAACTTGAGACTCGCTTTCCCCTTCAGAACAGGAGAGATTACTGAAATAGATGGAATACAAAGAACATATATGGCACGCATAGACGCGATAAAGCACCTAAATTATTTGGATCATCTCAAAGCTCTTCAAATGTACTCACTAGAAAGAAGACGAGAGAGATACCAAATAATATAAACGTGGAAGATACTGGAGGGCCAGGTCCCAAATCTACACAGTAAAATAACAATGTACTGGAGTGAACGATATGAAAGAAAATGCAGAATAGAACCAATGAAGAGCAGAGGTGCCATAGGCACAATCAGAGAACGTTGTATAAACATCAGAGGTCCGCGGGTTGTTCAACGTCTTCCCAACGACTATAAGAAATATTGCTAGAACAACCATGGACATCTTCAAGAGAAAACTAGATTCTAGAAAACTAGAAACTAGAAACGTCGTCGTCTCTTCAATTTCTAGTGTGTGGTCTGGTCAAGAAAACTAGATTGTTTTTTAAAAAAATTGCCGGACCAACCTGGCTGTGGTGGATATGTGGGCCTGCTGGCCGCTCCAAGCAACAGCCTAGTGGACCAAGCTCTCACAAGTCAAGCCTGGCCTCGGGCCGGGCTTGGGGAGTAGAAGTACTCGGTACTCCCAGAACCCCATCAAGCAGGTATCAAGAAGGTATACACCCATACTATGCATACATGGCATGGTGTATATAACATGTACTGCTAACATGCACACTGCACATACATTTACTGTCTGTGTACATCATTGATTGATAAATATATGCAGTCATTTATTCACCCATACAATGCATACATTTATGTACTTTATACATAACATACTGCATATATATACACATCCTGTATATGTTCATATACAGTATATAAATGCAATCTGAATGCCAAGCAATTAAAGTTTTGAAATCATTAATATAGGCAAACATTTTATATTTCAGAATGGATAAGCTTCACATGGCTCTAACTGAACTTTGCTTTGCCATAAATTACTGCTAGTCAAATCCAGGTTTGGGAATATACCTTTGCTCCTCGTGAATATCTATATCAGCATCTTGAACAAAGGTGAGTTAATTTTGTGATATTGCATTGTATTTTCCATGTGTAAAATATTTTAGAATAAATTAAAAAAAAAATGATACAGTAATACTTTGATACACAAGGAAATCACAATAGCATGATGTATCCATGAGAAAATCACTGGAACAGAGTGAAGATTAAACTGGTGGCGTGGTGAATGCCAGATAGGCCCCATGAGCTACAACATGTGGCTCATGGCTATACAGTATTCCTAGAAGTATAAGTGTCCTCTTTTTCATTTTACCAAAGAATTTCAACAGCTGTTACTAACCATAAATCAAATAAACTTCAACTTTCAATATTCAGCAAAGTGGAGGATGTGTTGTAATTTGTACGTCTCGGGTTTTTAATATACAATAGTTATAAACCCGAGATAAAGAATAGTTATAAATAATACTGTAGTTATAATATGTACTGTCAAGTTTACTTATAAAGTTGTTGGGTTTGACATGTACACTTCTAACAATGAGAACTTTGTCAGGTTCACACGGGCCTTAGTTGGGATGGTTATGTACAATCCTGACACCAATGAGATTGCCAAGCCATCAGAATTAGTAGCAAGTGTCAAGACATACATGAGTGTCCTGCAGACAGTTGAATACTATGGTGAGTAACCAAATCTAATCATCCAGATGCTTTTTGACTGTACTTATCTGATTATTGTTTTATTTCAGTGTATTATCAACATTTCTAGTTATCTTTAGTTGACAATTTAACATGTGTACTGTGCCCACTGAGATATCTCGTTTGATGGGTGGTGCGCTCACCGAGAAAACAAGTTTGTAGGTATAGTAAACAATTCAAAACTCCTGCGGGTACACGGGACTACAGACCTCCAGTAAACAGATGCCATCTTAGGAAAAAAATATAACGTCATATTCCTCCTGGCAGTGAGAGCCTCAGTACCGAGAGAACAACCAAGGGTAGCGCATGTTGCAGCAACTCACAGCACTTCCAAACTTCCATGCAGCTAGCGCCCACACCATTGCTTAATTATGAAGACAAATAAATAACAGATTATTTTGAGATGATAGTACAGTATCATAGTTGATCCTGACTGTGATGAAGACGAGGATCAAATATCGGTAAACACAATGCTAGTTATGATGTTCACTGCATGATGCAGACAGCCACAGCATTCAGCCATTGTTTCGTGCATCATGAAACTACCTCTTGTAGTTTTTCTAATCTACCATTAAAAAATAAACATGTGGAAAATGATTAATATTCAGGATTTAGTGACCAGTAATTTTAAAATAAGAGCGGCATTATGCCTAGAGTTAGCAATATGCATATTATATTGGAAGCATTGGTAAGTCAGGTGGTGTCATTAGGTGTCTAGCATATTGATGCCATTCTGTGTTTGGGTCCACCAGAACAGCTTAGTGGTTCATTATGATGTACACAAATTTAGATAGTTTATATACAACATGCCTATACAGTATGCTGTAGTGTAATAATAGCACAAATAATGTTTCTTTGTTCAAAGAATTTGTGACAGGAATATATCTGCATGTACCAATATTCTACACATTGTGAAAAAAAAAATAATATTGGCAGCCCAGTGCATCATTGCACTTGAAAAAACAAGTTTAACTACTGGGCTGCTCGGCTTCCAAATACGGGACCTCCCCCCCAGTGCGCAGGAAATAAATTCTCTGGAAAAAATTCTTTTCTTTTTCGAGTGTCAAAAACCCTTCCCTGAGTATGGATATGTGAACAGAAAGTTGAAATTGTACTTACTTTGGCTGCTATGGGGTCCGTAAGCTCGCCTGTGACGTCTTCATTCCCTGTTCGCCCGTGGCGTACGCGTCTGGGGCCAGTAGGGCGCTCGGCTCAAGACGTGCGAGTTGCCACGAATATATTTTTGTTCATTTTTTGCACACAGTTCCAAATACATTTTATTTGTTTTTTCATGCTAATCCTATGTATAATGAGCACTTACACTATATTATGGCAGTAGAACGTCCGTACTGTTCGAAGAAACTATGTTACATGCATGACACGTGTTCACATATCCTGCACATATTTCCAATGTATCATGCTAATTTATGTATAATACAATCTATTTACACACTATACAGTATCACACACTATATACAGTACACACACCAAAACACACTCAGAGCTCCGTGAGTGTATGTTGCCACACCCAACCAGTCCTCCCTCACTCCGCCAACATTGTACTCGCCATCACCCCCTCCTCCCACAATACTGTTATTCACAGCAATGTTTCATGTTCATTTATGTATATTTACAACATATTTACACACTATACACTATCACACACTACATTTAAAATCAACACACTCAGAACTTCGTGAGTGTGAGCTGCCACATCCAGCCAGTCCTCCCTCACTCCTCCAACACCTTACTCGCCATCATTCCTCCTCCCACCATACTGTTATTGTTTTTATTACACTATTTAAACATGTTATGTATACCTATCTACATGTTTTATTCACCATAACTATACAACTAAGCTGGTATTGTGTCCAAACAGCACACTGGCCATCATACACTGCATGACAAGTCACACAGCAGACGACGATGCTATGAGTACAACGCCAACTCCCTCACCAAAATGGCTCCTCCCAATATACTCTTGTTGCTGTTATTACACTATATACACACATTGTATATACCCATGTACATATGTGTTCACTATAGCTAAGCACTAAGCTTATATGGTGAGCAAAACGAGTGGTTGCCACACAGTGACGCTACCTCGATCTTCTCCCTCCCTCCCTCCCTCACCAAACATCCTCCTCCCACAATACTACGCACAGTGCTAATTACCACCACAATCTTGCTGTTATCACAATCCTGGTCACTAAATCCTAGAAATGAATAATGGACCACAAGTTTATTTTGTTAAGTAACATAAGAAGTCATTTGAAGATTCCTAGATGGACGAAATAATGCTGTGGTGCTGTGGCTAGCACTGTGAACATCATGAACAGCATTTATTCACTGATATTTGAACATTATAACCAGTCATTATCACACTCAGGCTCTTCTGTAATACTATTATGACTAAATATTACCGGTTACATATATATTTTGACATTATTAGGCGATGCTGTGGTCACAAGCTGAACAGCAGTGCTGTGAACTCATGCTGCATGCGTCAGCCACTCAGTACTGAGGCTCTCACACCAGGGAATGTTACAAGAGCCCTGAGGAAGCTGATGTGAACCTCATGTAGCCGTGGGATTTTTCAATTGTACAATAAAAATATAAAATTCTGGAGGCGTGTTGCTCACCCCCTGTCGAGTGCCTGCAGGTGCGTTGCACAGTTGAGGGGTTAAGTCAATAAAATTTAAAAAAAGTGAAACATATTCAATGTTGTACAGTTTAGTGCAAGATTTGATTAGCTAGGCTGACCTCGGATCTTGGTTATGTAATTAACAATTTTTACTTGGCTTGCTTTTAGTGGTTCCAGATGGAGAGTAAACATCACATAGTAATCACAGTAGCATGATATATCAGTGAAAATCTTTATGAGGCAATGGAGTGACTCAAACTTGTTTTCTGGTGAATCCCAGACACCTGCCCTAACTGACTCGGCCACAATGGTACGAAAGCCGACCAACCCGCAACCCTACTGAATACACTGGGAGGTTATGGAGACCACAAATTGGAACCCAACATGGGTTTTACAATCGACCCGACCACACTGTGGCCTGCGGTATGGTGTTCACACTCTTATGCCATACTTAGATCGCAAAGAAATCATGCTGGCATGATTTATCAGTTAAAATTAACACTTCCACTGGAAGCGGAAGAGAGATGGAAGCGGTCCGAGAATTCCATACGAGGCCCAGCCAGGTCCGAATGCAGGGTGGAACTAGATAGAACTTACTCCAGTTCACCAGGAACCCAAACCCGGCGAGCCGAGATAGAATCACACCCCTGGCGAGCAGACATGCAGAAAGGCTGGGAGCCCACACTAACTAGTCGTCGAGGTAGGCCAACACCTGAACTCGTAGCAGATGCATATGGGCCATCACAACCCAGGTAAGACTCATGAAAATATGAGGTGCCAGATTCAAGCCAAAAGGAAGGCAACAAAAGCGGTAAGCATGCCACCCCTGACGAAACCTAACCAGTCCCTCAACCTCGGATGAATCGGGACATGTCACTGCACGTCCTGGAAATCCAGGGACACCATCCAACACCCTGGCTCCAAAAGAAGCTGGACCTGGGACAGAGTGGTCATCTGAAAGGAGCGGCAAGGAATTCATCAGTTCAGACAGGATAAGTTCAGAATTTACTAAAGATCCACACATTCCTGTTTCGGGACTAGAAACATGCGGGAAACCCACCTGAGGGATGAGGTCGTTTCAGCCACGCCCAAGTACACCCACTCCATGATGACCCGACAGAGCGAAGGGAAAGAAACCTGCCTCGAAACCCCAGGAGGAGGAGGAGCTGCTCAACGTCACCACAGGCCAGAAGGCATAACCTGAAATGCCCACGAATCGGGGGACCAAGCATAGGCAAACATCGCGAGTCTCACCCCCAACACCCCATCAATTGGCTGACCCACAGAAGGGCCGACGTCCCTTATGAGAAGTTGGCTGATGAGTAGTGCAGACAACGCCAGATCCAAAGGAGGCGCCATCTCAGAAACTGGGACCCGGGGCCCACCTCAACCAGAAGAACCCCAAGCTCTGGCACAACCCCTCCGAGAGGCCCATTGAACGGCCACCCAGGAGAACCAACATATCCAAAAGAGGACAGCAACTAGACAAGGCCGCCTGCAAAAACTGAGTCGCATCACTGTCTGCAAACAATAATAGAGAAAATGGCGAAGAAAACCTAAGAGCCAGGGCTCAAGCGGATTCCAAGGAGAGAGCGAGGACGACCTGGCGACACATGAGGTGACAGGCAAAGAACAGGGACACCGCCTCCTGGAGTATCGGCGCAAACAGCATCAACAGAGCAGCTGACGCCCTGGTCGCCGAGGCCAGCACCCAGATGAAGGCCCGGCACTCAACGCCTCCAAGTCCTTCCCAAGCCAGTCCGAGGACAACTCGAGAAGAGAAAAGAAATGCAAGACCGAGGCCAAATGCCCTCTGGCATGAAAATCCTCAGCAGCCAAAGAAACCGAAAGGGTTGGGAACCTGTGGGTACAGCTGCTGAAGGCCAACGTCCTGAGGAAGTACAGGGGCGAAAAGGCACGCATTGAGGCACTCAAAATTGCCTCCAAGTGAACCTGCAGAACGGTAGCAGCCTCCCGCCAATCAAGTGTGCGGGTCCAAGAAAACCTGTGCCACGCTTCCTAAGAAAAGAAAGGGCAGGTTGCCAGCCAGGAAGACTCCAGAAGCTCATAATGAACCTAATACAGGGAAGCAGAACCATACTCAAACGAGGATGGATCCATCACAGAGGCACAATTCAGGTCTCACAGGAGGTAAACTGCAAGAGCCTTGGGCGGGATGCAAGAGGCAGAAAACCTCTGAAAAGAGGAAGCCGAGGAACCCAAGGGAACCCGGAACCGAACCTGGAGAGGAGCCAACTCCAAATCAAACTCGTACAAGGAAGGGGGGGTAAGAAAGCCCCTCTCCCTGCAACAACAAACCCCACGACAAGGGCACCAAAACCCAAGCGGGATCAAGGGGGTCCTAGCTTCCCAGGACAACTCTTCC
Source organism: Procambarus clarkii (assembly GCF_040958095.1). Taxonomy (NCBI): domain Eukaryota; kingdom Metazoa; phylum Arthropoda; class Malacostraca; order Decapoda; family Cambaridae; genus Procambarus; species Procambarus clarkii. The sequence goes on from NC_091168.1 coordinate 16,209,857, forward strand.
CCAGCCCCAGAAGCCTCCAAGCCAGGCCCAGGGGCAGAGCCATCCTTCATGCCCTCCATCCCTGAAGAAAAGGCAGAGTTCAGGGGAAATGCAGCAAAGAAGGGGGTCTGTTGGTAGGACCCAGAAGCCTTGGCTTGAGGCTCGAATGCTTCCATCTCTGTCTCAAATGGGGCAGCCCCCGAAGCCGCCTGAGTCTGATCATCAACCAAACCCTGCCCTGACTCCAAAACCTTCTGACATTTAGGAGCCAGCAGCAGCAGGGCGAACCACGCCCACCAGGGAAGGACCAGAAGGTACGGATGGAGCCTAGGTTAAAGCGATGCCACCAGGTCCGGGTCCCTAAAACCAAAATGGGGCAGTTCTGGGGCATCCGACCGGGCAACCAACCTAGCACACTGCAACGACCAAATCTTATGATGCAACGTGCATACCGCCTCACCCTTACAAATTCCGAAGAAGAAGAATGGGTAAATTGGAGTACGAACAGGGTACACGTCTTCGCAAGACTCCGGTTCAAAGGTGTCACCGACCCAACACGCAGCATGACAGAGGCAAAACGGGTGATCGTCTCCCTGAGACAAGGGCGACGAACAACCTTCAAACTCGCACATGGCGAGATGGGACTTTGGTGACGCAACTATCGGTTAGCCAAGTCCTGACAGGGTTTTCCAGGGCCCACAGGTGAACAGCCTACGGGAAGCCCAAGCAATGGTTGAGCCCGAATGACAATGTCAACAAGAGGGAATAGGGCTATAACTGGACCCCTGTGAAGTGTACAAGCACGGACACCTGGAGGAGGGCCACCGAAAATACCCTAGTCAAGGAAAATAGTCAAACTAGGCAGACTTCCTCCATGCAAGAAACAAAAAGTAAAGAAAATCCCTGCAAAAGCACAATGGGAGGAACAGGAAACATGGCTGCCGCTAGATAGACATGATGCACAGCACCTTGTGCCCCAACCAGCAACAAGAACACCACTCCCTACCCAGCGGCCTCATAATGGTCATGAGAGAGATTATGAGAGAGGGTAAGAGCTGACAAAGATAAATCCCGATTGCTGGTACTTTGGGACTTCAACTTTAAGGCAATAGACTGGGAGGCCTACGAGGCGAGAACAGAGAACATTTCGACAGGCAGGTTGTAAACCTCATCTTGGAGGCATTCATGTATCAACACTTCATGCAGGCCACAAGAATGAGGAAAGGGGATGTTCCGTCAGTACTGGATCTAGTATTCACCAGGAAAGAAGAAGAGGTTTTTGACATCCAGTACCTTCCTCCCTTGGGAAAGAGTGATCACGTCCTCTTGGACATTAAATACACATTGCGATATAATCTAGTAGAGAATTGGGACATTGAAACAGGTGTTAAACTCGATTTCAAGAGAGGACGTTATGGGGAATTTAAATAAAAAATCATGAGTATAATTGCATAGACTTGTTGCTAGGCAAGGAAATAAATGAGATATATGCCAAGTTTTGCAAAGTATATGATGAAGACACACAAACATTCATTCTAAAACAGACATGCAGACCTAGGAAACAGGGTTGGTTCATCAGAAATTGCGAGAGGGCCAGAGATCAAAAGACACAAGCATGGAATCATTATAGAAAGAGGCCAAACCCCCTAACATACTAGCGATACAAAGATGCAAGTAACGACTACACATCAATAAGGAGAGGCAGAGGGGTAACTTTGAGAAGGGTATAGCAGACAAATGTAAATCAGATCCACACCTTTTCTATAATTCGTTAAAAGCAAGCTGCAGGTAAAGGATAATATTCAGAGGTTGAAAATGGGGGACAGATACACAGAAAATGAAAAGGAAATGTGTGAAACAATAAACAAAAAGTTCCAAAGTGTGTTTGTACAAAATGAGATCTTCAGAGAACCAGACACAATAAGAATTCCAGAGAACATCATAGAGCACATAGAGGTGTCTAGAGATGAAGTGAAACAAATGCTCCTGGAGCTAAGTAAGAACAAAGCAGTTGGCCCGGATGGAATATCACCATGGGTTCTGAGAGAATGTGCACCTGAGCTCAGCATTCCACTTCAGCTGATTTTTCAGACATCCCTGTGTACAGGAGTCGTAGCAGATGTGTGGAAAAAGGCTAACATAGTTCCAGTCTACAAAAGTGGCAACAGGGAAGACCCCCCCCCCCCCTCAATTATAGACCTGTATAATTGACAAGTGTAATAGTCAAAATATTGGAAAAAATAATAGAAACTAATTGAAGTGAGCACCTGAAGAGAAATGATATACTATCAGACAGACAGTATGGTTTTCGATCGGGAAGATCCAGTGTATCGAATTTACTCAGTTTCTATGATCGAGCCACAGAGATTTTACAGGAAAGAGATGGTTGGGTTGACTGCATTTATCTAGACCTAAAAAAGGCTTTCGACAGAGTTCCACATAAGAGGTTATTCTGGAAACTGGAAAATATTGGAGGGGTGACAAGTAAGCTTTTAATATGGATGAAAATTTTTTGGACTGATTGAAAAATGAGGGTAGTAATCAGAGGCTATGTATCGGACTAGAGAAATGTCACAAGTGGAGTATGACAGGGTTCAGTTCTTGCACTGGTGATGTTCATTGTCTACATAAATGATCTACCAGATGGAATACATAATTATATGAACATGTTTCTGATGGTGCTAAGATAATAGGAAGGATAAGAAACATAGACGGAGCCGGTCGGCCGAGCAGACAGCACACTGTACTTGTGATCCTGTGGTCCCGGGTTCAATCCCGGGTGCCGGCGAGAAACAATGGGCAGAGTTTCTTTCACCCTATGCCCCTGTTACCTAGCAGTAAAATAGGTACCTGGGTGTTAGTCAGCTGTCACAGGCTGCTTCCTGGGGGATGGAGGCTTGGTCGAGGACCAGGCCACGGGGACACTAAAGCCCCGAAAATCATCTCAAGATAACCTCAAGATAGATGATTGTCATGCCCTTCAAAAAGTCCTGGACAAAATAAGTATATAGAGCACCACTTGGCAAGTGGAATTTAATGTTAATAAATGCCATGTTATGGAATGTGGAATAGGAGAACATAGACCCCACACAACCTATAAATTATGTGAGGACTCATTAAAGAATTCTGATAAAGAGATCTAGGGGTGGTTCTAGATAGAAACTTTCACCTGAGGACCACATAAAGAATGTTGTGCAAGGAGCCTATGCTAAGCTTTCTATCTTCAGAATTGCTTTTAAATACATGGATGGCAAAATACTAAAGAAAGTGTTCATGACTTTTGTTAGGCCAAAGCTAGAATATGCAGCTGTTGTGTGGTGCCTATATCTTAAGAAGCACATCAACAAACTGGAAAAGGTGCAAAGACATGCTACTAAGTGGCTCCCTGAACTGAAGGGCAAGAGCTACGAGGAGAGGTTAGAGGCATTAAATATGCCAAAACTAGAAGACAGAAGAAAAAGAGGTGATACGATCTCTACGTACAAAATAGTAACAGGAATTGATAAAATCGACAGGGAAGATTTCCTGAGACCTGGAACTTCAAGAACAAGGCCATAGATTTAAACTAGCTAAACACAGATGCCAAAGAAATATAAGAAAATTCACTTTCGCAAACAGAGTGGTAGACGGTTGGAACAAGTTAGGTGAGAAGGTGGTGGAGGCCAAGACCGTCAGTAGTTTCAAAGCGTTATATGACAGAGTGCTGGGAAGACGGGACACCACCAGTGTAGCTCTCATCCTGTAACTACTTAGGTAATTACACTTAGGTAATTAGAGGCAAACAAAGATCACGAAACCCCAGCTGGCTCCAAGGGCGGGGTAAATGCCGAGCAGCAGGAACCCCTACTGAAGTGAAGTCCCGAAGGCCCAAGGGAAGAGAACCCTAGAACCCAAGTCTAATACTTGCAGGGCACTTAGGGAAGGCAGCCCGAGTACACTATGTTAATCCTGGTCATCATGCCACAAACAGCAGGAAACACCACAGGCACAAAATCCAGCAGGAATCTGCGACCAGAGTTGACAACCGCCCCAGAGAGCTTCAACCTATGAACTGAGGTATGGGCAGCCAACGCCGGGTCCAGGGCCCCCACAACCCCCCAAACACCCCCCCCCCCCATCCCCCAACCCATCCCCGTGTAGACAAACGGTGTGGCAGTGGTGAATGACATTTGCTTATTTGCTTGTTTCCTTTGTTTTTTTGGGGGGAGTTCTGTTTCTCTGTTTGGTTTTGTGTTTTTTGTAATTTCCTTCCAAGTGGGGTTTGTTTTGAGATGTCTATCTTTCTGGGTGCCTAACCCCAGTCGATGGCAGACATGGAATACCCCCAAATACAAGGGGTTTTCCTTAGGTCATTGCTCCTTGCATCTCTCTGAGGAAGCCATGTTCTGGCTAGTGGTCCCTGGTAGGCAGAACTCTATTGACTGAAGTCCCAGACTAATATAGCATATATCAATCCGATAGCTCCAGGGAGCCGAAGGGGAATATTTCCCAACAGGAAATGTGGGACATTTGGGGCTTGACTCTAATTATTTAAATATTAATATAGTAGAATCAATTACGAAGGACCACCCGCTTTTATAGTAAAGAGGGAAACTGAGAAAATATGATCATTAGAAAATTCCTAGATGAACCAGTAACTATGGATAAAATACTAGAGAATATGATCACTGAAATAATTAATGGACTGTATAATTAAATGAATCAAAGCCTCAAACACCTACATTGGGGGGGTATTACTGGAACTCAATACGTCCAGGAACTAGTGTGGTTCGTTCACCAGTCCAATGTATAATAATCTAATCCTATGAATATTTATAGAGTCATTATCTTTATCTTCAATGAGAACATAGACTACGAACATGAAATAATAAGTATAATAAACACATGTTAATCCAATGAACAGAGTTCTGCATGTAAAGGAGTACAGATAATAATCAAGGAATACAAAAGGAATCTTAGTTTAATGACGATTCCTTAGAAGTTAGTTACGACTCATCCTCTGATTCCTCTGAACTCGTCATGGAACACTGGGAGTTGATTAACACGGGAAATGACAGCTCGGAGAATTCTTCACACATGCTGTAAATTAAATTGGTTTCAGTAGTAACAAATTAAACTACTAGAAATCTATATTCAAGAAAACGAGATTAAACATCAGAGAAAATAATGACCTGTAGTTTTTTATTGTCGCACGGCGTCATGACAAGCTACCCAGCTATAAACCCACCCCCTATATGATGCATCAAATAAGGATCAAGGTACTTAGCTAATATGGGCACTGTGTAAGTTAAGGCTTGCCGAAGGTCGCGTCCTAGGTTCTGGTCTAGCCTATCCTAGATACTGACGCGCTTCACTGGCCGGTCACGTGGAGTTACATAGAACCAAGTTTAACAGGTTCCGTAAATGACACTGACACCAGTGAAGGTATTGTCTGCAAAGGTTCTTCACACCTCACAGTGGCGACTTTCTTCTAGAGATTTGATGGCGTCTACCCTGATGGCTGGGTAATGGCGTCTCCTCGTGAGCGCTTCGCCACGTGAACACGTCTGCTCGTGAACCTTTCTACACATGGACTGGCGTCTCTTCCACCCCGCTCCGCGTCCCGCGTTTGTTACCCAAATTATTTATTATGGATATTATCATTTCTCGCAGTTGTGCTTGAAATGCTCGGGTTAGGACAGGTTTATTATTTGGAGGAGTTAAATATTATTATTTGCCCGTTTTATGATAGTAAACGAACAATGGAGAAGAATTAAAGTCTCTCCAGGGCATTCACGCGTGACGTTAATTTTATTACTAGATAACAGCTATAACTATAAACGCTCTATTTGGCTTTAGTTGGAGATCAGTTTATCTGTAATTAATTATCACACAGAACACCGTTGTTTATAGAGAATCAAATTCAATTCTCAGATACATTGGATATAAATGTGTTTATTACAATGGAATCTGACGCAATACTGGCGTCGGGTGACGTAAGAATTCTAGCCTTATTGTACAGATGTAATTATTAGTACATGTGAACTCTACGTTGGGTTAATTTTATCACTACAATGATTAGTAGAATTAGTAATAATTAATGAGAATACAACAGTGTTGTATTTAGTGTTGGAAATTTCCAACAGGAAATATAACAAATTTATTTCAAAATAAAAAGAAAAATAACAACAGATTTACAACAACACTTAGACTTACTGAGCTTGGTTGTTACACAATAGCAAAAAGAATCATTCAATAAATGCATGAAAGTTAATCAATTTATACAATGAGAACAGCTTGGGGCTTATGAACAGTTTACACTTGAAACACCACATCCTGGGCATGAAATGGCTTGGCGACAGAATGTGAACAGCTTGTATTTAATGTTGATACTGTGGAGAGCACCTGAGAGAGAGACTGATATGTCGGTGCTGGTCAGGAGTATTTATACCACTGTTGATGGCGTAATCCTGTGTAATGTTGCTTGGAAAGAGGAACCAGCAGAGTATCGAATTCCAGTGAGGTGGACTGAAGCAGGTGACAAGGGAGGTGGGGAGATAAGGGGGTATTTTATCTTGACAGGGTGTCTAGCCCTGGGCTGGAACTCCAGAACATAAGTATTTGTTGAATTATAGTTCTTGATGGTGTGGAGTAGGCGTCATGAGTAGACTGTCAACGATAAAGGTGAGAGTGAAGAGACAGTTTACTCTGCTATGCAGGGGAATTGTGACACTGGTAAATTTGAGAATCTGGTGCATGCCTGGAAACCATATATTACTATATAGCTCGTTACATGTATTTGTATAATTGGGATGGAGGGACTTGTATACAGTACAGGCACTGTATGCTCGGATGTTTAAATATTGGACAGTAATAAATATAACAAATATGTAATTCTTTTATAAAGTCATGGTTAATATTCTTACGGAATTCTTCACAGTGCACATCGACATAACCCGGGTGTTCAACAACGTTCTTCTTCAGCAAACTCAGCTTCAAGATAGCCATGGGGAGAAGACCATTACTGCACACTACAATTCATGGTATGAACATTTCTCCATTTATTTTGCTATATGGGTACTGATGAGTGGATAAAGAAGAAGAATGCTAAATTGTAACATAGGTGGATGAGCACACAAAATATAAATTACAAACTTAATTAATAAGTTAAATCTGTAAGGAAAATTGAAAATGCTGCTGCTTGGACATTGACTGTAAATGTTGTAAGCAAAAAAAAAGCTTGAACTTGATCTGTTAAATCAGGTTAATGTTCTCGATGAATAACAATGAAGTAGCTTTAAAGCACGAAATAATCAAATTGACAATCAGTGTTTTTATAAGTTTAGGACAAAACTGAGAATCTGTAAATTATTAGTTATATGAAATTCAAACCAGGTTCTAAGAAGAACTTAATCTACACATCATTGGAAGGTTCAGTTAGCTGGCAGTTTATATTGCATTTAATTCACTCAAATTTTTGTTAGGAAATTAGTAATTATATACAATACTCTACTCTATAATTGAGTAGGATAATCAAATTAATTTGGAAATGTAATGTAGCCTTAACACTTTGTAAAGATCAGTACCTGTATTATTTAGTACTCCAGGAAAAAAGTTGATTATATAATTCTTTGCTCTTGACTTCATGCTGTGCAAACATTCAGTGTGGGAAGTGATTATACTCATCTATAGTATATTTTGTCATTTGAAAGAAATGGTAAATCATTGTGGTTTCAAGTGCAAACCATGTGCAAGTTCAAGCAAATAAATACACATCAAATTTACATCTTTAAGTGACCAAGATATGTTCATATAGCAAGATAAGTGACTTACCCTACATTTATAATCAGAGTAGTCTCAAGCACTGTAATGTATGATGTATGAAACCTAAACTTTCATGTGTATTTGCCTTCCAGGTACTCGGAAATTCTTCTTCGCCGTGTGAGTGCGGGTCATATTGTCTTTTCGAACAATCAGCGTGCCTTTGTTTCTCTCACTGCTGAGGGAGCCCAACCTTTTGCTGCAGAAGAATTTTCAGACATAAATGAACTTCGAGCACTAGCAGAACTTATTGGACCATATGGCATGAAGGCACTCAATGAGAACTTGATGTGGCATATTGCTAACCAAGTGCAGGAATTAAAGGTGAGATTCTCCATATGGTTTTATAGTATTTATATTAAATTAATAGGCAGAATATATAGTAAAATCACTTGGTATGAACATTTTAAGCTTGCTTAAAAAATTGGGTGTAAGGACTTGCAGGTAAATTGTCTAACTAGTAAAATTTTTGTTAAAAAATAATATTGATAGACACACATTCCATGTGTGATAATTTTGATTACTAGCTCTATTGTGAACGTGAAAATTTTGAGCTAAACCACTTTTCTGATGAAGACCTCAACTCTAATCAACTTTTATGTCATCATGACAAAGGTCCTTGTCCTTTTTAAAAGTGTATGGACTGTTGATATATTATCAGTATGCTTGTGTGTGAGTTGCACCTAACATTGTTCATGTGTGTTGGTTGGGTTATGATTAATTTTCATCATAACTCTTGAGTTTTAATTTGCAGCTTTCCATGATGCATTTATGTAGGTGCTTTTGGACACTAATAACCATTCATGTTTCCTTTCACATTCTGTCTGTTGGGTTCTAGAACCTTTCTTCCTAGGATGTGTGATGTTTGTCATTGGACTTCTGTTCTGGTCGAACTGCACTCTCGGGTGGAAGCCTATCTAGCTAAACCCTATGTAAAAGACTGTGCTTTGTGGTACGGGCTTTTCATAGCTTTTGGTTGCCACCATTGCAAAGGTAGAGAAATCTCCTGTTTACTGAAAGAAGTAGTTTAAATGTTTGCAAGACAAATAAATAAGTGCAAGAGACTGTTCACCATGTTTGGCCATTAGTTTACTTCTGCACCCAGTTTCATTTCATTCAGCCTCCCAGCCCCTGTTGTTGGTTAGGGTCTTGAGATTGCTTGAAGACCCACAGGTTTTGACACCGGCAGATCTAGGGATCTAGTTCCCTCAGGATTTGATGATAGCCTCAGCACCCACTTGATCTTTGGTCTCCTTATTGCTATAATGTAGTGAATTAAGACACTGCATACAAAAGTATCCAGAAAGTTACACACAGAAATCACAATAACGTGATGCATCAAATGAACAAATCCACAAGGGCCGTGACGAGGATTTGAACCTGCATCCGAGAGCATCCCAGACGCAGACGCATACCATGTCGTAGCTCAGTCGATTAAGGCAGCGTCTGGGATGCTCTCGGACGCAGGTTCGAATCCTCGTCACGGCCCTTGTAAATTTGTTCATTTATCCAGAAAGTTTTAAGTTTTACCAATCCATAAACATATAAAGCCAAACAACCCACCTAACCTATCAAGGCCAATGCATAGAAAATGTCACTGTTACAGTCCTTTAATTTTTACTAATACATTGCATTTTAAACAGTTGGTCAACTCTGTATAAATATTTTATGTTGAAAGAGAATGGCCTCAGGATTTTCCCCCCAGCTAATTTCACTAACATATTGCAGTGTGGAGTGCACCAAGCATGCACCATGCAGTGCACAAGGCCTATATTCCTTATCACTGGATGGAAGTCTGCCATGTTGGGTATCTCTGGGTAACCTGCATGATTAGCAACATAGTGATCTTATAAAGGCCGCTGTGTATCCAGTGAGACATTAGATAGCGTGAATTAAGCATTTATGCCGTAGCATCAAGAGTGAAGAAGTCCAACAGGTTGATAACCTCAAGATAACCAAGGTTGATAACTTGGTTGATAACCAAGATAACCTCAAGGTTTGGTTGCAGGTTGTTGCAGAGGGAATGCCAGCTAGGTGAAGAGAGATAAGCAGTTACCTCTGGGGTCAGTGGCAACCGTTGAGCAGAGAGAATCCTGATACAAGGGTACCTCGGTTTAAGAATTTAATTCGTTCCTGGAGAAGGTTCATAACCCAGAAATTTGTAAACCAAAGCGAATTTCCCCCATAAGAAATAATGGGAAATGAATTAATCCGTTCCTGACTTCCCAAAAACTTCACTTCAAAGTAAATTTTCTACCTAATTCTCCCAAATCTTCACTACAAAATATGTTCAAGTTATTACTTATCCTTGCTGATGACTCCTGTTGGTGTATGGAAGATGGTGAGGAGAAGGCAAGGAGGAGAGGTGTTACTGTTTGGAAGGGGAGTCCCCTTCCATTGTAACATCAGGCAGTGATGACTTCTCTGGAGTGCACTCTCTGGCATGTTTTGCCTGCATACCACTAGGTCTTGGTTGTGGCTCACTGCTTCATTTTCTCACTTTTATCACAAGGAAACGTTCCATTGAAGATTATTTTTTCCTTTTTTGCAGCACTTGTCTGTAGTGAGGCAACACATTGTCATTAACAAGATCAATACAATGGCCTACTACAGCTTTATCTGGGTGATTCTTTTCAGTGAAACTTTGCAGTCCATCCCATACTGCACACATTTTCTTAATTAATGAGGAAGGGACATTCTTTACTGCCTCCTCTTCCTCCCCTGAAGATTTGTTGTACTGCCTAGCTAGTTCAACAACACGAGTACCATTTTCATGCTATGAATGATCTCTTGTTTTTCCTCTATGGTCATTTTCACATGTGATTTCTTGCCTTGAACCTTACCACTGGCATTCTTGAGACCCATGGCGAGATATATAGTAACAACTTTTATGCTCAAATGGCCAAAAATCTGACAAACTGTAAATTCTTGTGAAGAATTCAGGGGGATAGTCACTGGGTGCGAGGCACTGGTAAACTGAGGCGCGATCGCTGTGCTACCACATGCTAGGTCGGCCGTACTTGTTTCAACAAACTCGCATCCCGATGCAAAGTTCGTATCCCAATTCAAATTTTCCAAACAAATCGGGCTTGTAACCCGAAAAGTTCGTAAACAGGGACATTCGTAACCCGAGGTACAACTGTATAGTTGTTACGTTACCGTCCTAACTCTTCATGTATTGGCATGTAAGATTGGATTCGACACCTGTGCTGTTATTCTTATTGGTCAGTACATAGACCTGATAGTTGGGCCCCAAAGAGGCCCTAGCAAGCTCCTCCACGAGTCAGCCCTCGCATTCTCATGAAAAACATCATACCTGGTTGAAGGGTGTTGTTCTATCTATTGGTCAGTAGACAAGAACACACTGTTAAATTCCTCACAGTTTTAAGTTACCTTCACAGTCAAGTTACCTTCTGCTTTTCATTTAATATATCAGTGTTTGCCCAGAATCGCAACCACAAATATATTGTATTGACCAAACCACACACACTAGAAAGTGAAAGACAATCGACTTGATACTGGTCGAGGACGGACTGAAACGTTGTTGTCTCTTCACTTTCTAGTGTGTGGTTTAGTCAACATTTCTGGGGGAAGGTCCGTTGGCTCCCCGGAGCTATCCAGGCTGATATTACTAATGTCAGACTTTGGCATCAGTCATGTGTATGGAGTTCTTGGAGTAACCTTGCAAAACCTTGTGATGATTTTGAGGCTCAACATCCCTGAGGCCTGGTTTTCGACCAGGCCTCCTAAACAAAGGCTCAAGTCCATTTCATGCACCCACCAAACCCCCCCTGTTTATGAAGGAATAACGGTGCGCACACACAACTCTCATCTGATGACATTGGAACACTTCTCGAACAATTTGACTAGTTTGAACCACAAATGCTGTAAGTGCTTCACCCACATAATACAAATACAAATACAGTAATCGCCTACAGAACCTAAACACCTAAACTAACCAATACTTAAATATGCACAGTATGCTAATATATAACTATTATTTTATATTTAAGAAAATTCCTATTTTTAATGAACATGTTAAAATTGATGGATGCCTATTTGGGGTCGACCACTGGATGGAATGGACTTGATGTGAAGACAGGTTGCTGTGCTTGATTTTACTTACTGTGTTGTCAGAGTTTATTCTTTCCATATATTATGCAAATGGTAGTTTTTCTGGTAAATATTTCATAACCAAGCCATTCCAGAGCTGAATTCCATTTTTAATGTTTTTCTTTGTTACAGAAATTGGTCATACTGAATAAAGATGTCTTGCTTTCCATGAGAACCAATTTTGACAAACCTGACCAAATGAAGGAATTGTTCAAAAAGCTTCAACGTAAGTAGAAATTTTATTAAAAAAATTATATAATTTCTGTTAATTATGATTCTGTAGTTTTCTTTTGTTCTATATATATTGTATTATTTAAAATCTTAGTACTGTGCTGTACTTAATGCTGTTTGTTATTGTGTTGCCTTCTTCATTTAGCCTGGTTATTATAACCTATTTGCTTAAATTACAGATGGTTTTGTCATACTGCATTACCCACTCATTTAAATTAGTCCATCTGTCCTACCACTTTGTTTGCAGAAGAGTATTTATGCAAGTTTATTCAGCATCTTTCTTTTCTTAGTTTGAATTTTTTGAAGGCTCCATGTCCTTCTGGTGTGGAATTCACAAATTCATTCTTGTCAATTTTGTTGAGTCATGTTACAATTTTCTGAGGGGAGCCCCTACGGCTTGTTGTTGTTGTTAAAGATTCGCTACCTGGAACAAAACGTTCCAAGTAACATGGGCTATTGTGAGCCCGTAGTGCCTTTTAATCCCCTACGGCTCCCCAGAGCTATCCAGGATGATCGGGATAGTCCTAACTTTTGGCATCAGTTGATGTGGGTGGAGTTCTAGGCCTACCGAGGACCACGGCCAGAACTTGGCCCCCTCAGAGAGGCACGAGGAGCAATGGCCCATAGAAATGCACATGTGATTTTGGAGCATTCTATATCTGCCATCGACCGACTGATGCCAAAAGTTTATCAGAATTCTTTAATGATTCCTCACATAATTTATAGGTTGTGTGGGGTCTATGTTCTCCTATTCCACATTCCATAACATGGCATTTACTCACATTAAATTCCACTTGCCAAGTAGTGCTCCATATACTTATTTTGTCCAGGTCTTCTTGAAGGACATGACAATCAACTAGGTTTCTTATCTTCCCTATTATCTTAGCATCATCAGCAAACATGTTCATATAATTCTGTATTCCATCTGGTAGATCATTTATGTAGACAATGAACATCACCGGTGCAAGAACTGAAACCTGTGGTACTCCACTTATGATATTTCTCCAGTCTGATACATAGCCTCTGATTACTGCCCTCATTTTTCTATCAGTCAGAAAATTTCTCAATGGATGAGGACTTGCGTGCACGGGGCTCGTTGGCCTCGGTCTTGCATTTCTTTTACCTCCTTGAGCTGTCTTCGGATTGGCTTGCGGAGGATGTAGAGGTGCTTGGGGCCATTCCTGCGGTCTAGCTCCTTGGCCTCAGGTGCTCGTGCTTGTCTGCCCTTTTGAAGCTGTTTGCGCCGATCCTGCTGTTTTTCGCTGCACGCCTCGCGTGTTGGCAGGTAGCACTCGCTTCGGCAGTACGTATACTAAGGCCCATTTGCGTCTGTTAGGTGTTCGGGTGTTGGCTTACCTCAACAATAGGATGGTATGGGCTCCCAATCAGTCCGCGTGTCTGCTCGCCAGGGGTGTGGAGCTTTCCCAGCTAGCCGGGTTCGGGTTTCCTGGTGAACTGGTGGAAGTCTCATCTGGTTCCCTTCCAGGTTCGGTTGTGGCTGGGTCTTGTGTGGGACTCTCAGACCGCTTCCTTGTCTCTTCCTCCGGAGTCTCTCCTCCAGCTGCGGTCCCACTTGCGCCTGTTTCTGGGGTGGCTCCTGGGTCACTCGGTGGTTGCTCGAGGGTTTGTGCGGGAGCCTGAACTTCGCGATGATGGTCTACCCGCCGGGTCAGGTTTGGCTTCGTCAGCTGTACTGGTTCCTTTGGGGACGTTCCTTCCGCCTCTCTCATAATCACTGGGCTTGCCTTTGGGGTCTTTGCGTCAGCTACTGTATCGCCGCCTTCCTCTTCGGGTTTTTCGGGGTTCAGTGACTTGGCACATACCCAAGCCCTCACTTGTTGTGTTCACGGACATGTTGTCTCTCGGCTGAGGCTTTGTGACTAGTGCTCACCAGGCCGGTCAGGGGCGGTGGGATCAGTCCTTCCATCAGGCCCACAGCACGGTGTGGGTGTTCGCGGAGGTGTGGTTTGTGCTTTGGAGGGTTCGGGTCGCCCATGGATCGACGATCCGGCTCCATTCAGACTGCTCCCCTGTGGTTCATTGTCTGAACCGAGGGGGGGGGTTCGATGCGGGCCTTCGCTCTTTGGGATTGGTCGCTTCGGGTGACTCGTCTGCTGAGTTCTCGGGGTTTCGCTCTCCTGGCGGTTCACGTCTGGGGGTTTCCAACGTCCTGGCGGACGGCCTGTCCCGGTTCATTCCCCTTTCCATGGAATGGACGGTCGATGCTGACTCATTTAGTTGGCTCTGCCAGACGTTTGGGTGCCCAGAGGTGGACCTCTGCGTTGGCGTGGTCGAGACTTCTTCTGATATATGTGGGGCCCTTCCCCGACCTCGAGGCTGTCGGGATCGATGTCTTTTGGCTGGACTGGTCGAGGTGGGGGTTCCTGTACCTCTTTCCTCCGGTTCTGCTGTTGCTCCAGGTTCTGGTTTGCTTGGAGACTTACCAGGGGCGAGTTGTCCTCTTGGCTCCGTGGTGGCTGGCCCAGCCGTGGTTTCAGGTGCTGCTTACCCAGTGTCCGAACGCAGGGTTTTTTCCGTGGCTCTGCCTCTTTCAGAAGATCGGCCTGGTCCGTTACGAGACTGGTTCACTCTTCTCCTCGAGTCTTCGCGTTTGATATTTTTGACTCGAGTTCATCACCATTTGTATGGTGATCAGGTGGCTTCGTTGATAGTGTCCCATCTGCGAGCTTCGTCTCAGCGGCAGTACGAAGTTTCCTGGCAGTCCTTCCGTTTCTTTTTTATTCTTCGTCGTTGTACTTTGCTTTCGGTTCAAGTGGTGGTGTCCTTTCTCTCGTGGTTGTTCCAGGACCGTCATCTTATGCTGAATACTGTCGCCTCGTATTGTGCGGCATTGGTGAAGCCGCTTCAGCTTGCTTTCAGTATAGATGTTACTCCTGCGCCACTTCGCAAGCTGTCCCGTGCGTTGTTTCACCTGTGGCCTGCTCATGCACCGCCTGAGCCATCCTGGTCTTTAGACATAGTGCTCTCCTGTCTTTCTTCTACTCGGTTTGTTGTGGCCCCTTCGGTTCAAGATTGTTTCTCGAAGGCTCTGTTTCTGTTGGCAATGGCCTCTGGGGGTCGGGTCAGGGAGCTTCATGCTCTCCTCCGGCGTAGGGGTTTCTGCTCTTTCGGTTGTGGAGATAGGTTTGTTTGTCTGCAGCTGTCTCCTTCTTTTCTGGCAAAGAATGAGACTGTTGCATTCCAGAGGGGTCCTTGGGGTGTTGATGCTTGGTTGGTCAGGCTGGGAGTGCATCATGTTTTGTGTCCGGTTGCGGCCCTCCGCCGTTATTTGTGTAATTACCTAAGTGTAGTTACAGGATGAGAGCTACGCTCGTGGTGTCCCGTCTTCCCAGCACTCTGTCATATAACGCTTTGAACTACTGACGGTCTTGGCCTCCACCACCTTCTCACCTAACTTGTTCCAACCATCTACCACTCTGTTTGCGAAAGTGAATTTTCTTATATTTCTTCGGCATCTGTGTTTAGCTAGTTTAAATCTATGACCTCTTGTGCTTAAAGATCCAGGTCTCAGGAAATATTCCCTATCGATTTTATCAATTCCTGTTACTATTTTGTATGTAGTGATCATATCACTTCTTTTTCTTCTTGCTTCTAGTTTTGGCATATTTAATGCCTCTAACCTCTCCTTGTAGCTCTTGCCCTTCAGTTCTGGGAGCCACTTAGTAGCATGTCTTTGCACCTTTTCCAGTTTGTTGATGTGCTTCTTAAGATATGGGCACCACACAACTGCTGCATATTCTAGCTTTGGTCTAACAAAAGTCATGAACAATTTCTTCAGTATATCGCCATCCATGTATTTAAAAGCAATTCTGAAGTTAGAAAGCGTGGCAAAGGCTCCTCGCACAATATTCTTTATGTGGTCCTCAGGTGATAGTTTTCTATCTTTAACCACCCCTAGATCTCTTTCTTTATCAGAATTCTTTAAAGATTTCTCACATAATATATAGGTTTTGTGGGGTCTATGTTCTCCTATTCCACATTCCATAACATGGCATTTATTAACATTAAATTCCATTTGCCAAGTGGTGCTCCATATACTTATTTTGTCCAGGTCTTCTTGAAGGGCATGGCAATCATCTAAGTTTCTTATCCTTCCTATTATCTTAGCATCATCAACAAACATGTTCATATAATTCTGTATACCAACTGGTAGATCATTTATGTAGACAATAAACATCACTGGTGCAAGAACTGAACCCTGTGGTATTCCACTTGTGACATTTCTCCAGTCCGATACATTGCCTCTGATCACTGCCCTCATTTTTCTACCAGTCAGAAAATTTTTCATCCATGTTAGAAGCTTACCTGTCACCCCTCCAATATTTTCCAGTTTCCAGAACAACCTCTTATGTGGAACTCTGTCGAAAGCTTTTTTTAGGTCCAGATAGATGCAGTCAACTCAACCATTTCTTTCCTGTAATATCTCTGTTGCTCGATCATAGAAACTGAGTAAATTCGATACACAGGATCTTCCAGATCGAAAACCATACTGTCTGTCTGATATTATATCATTTCTCTCCAGGTGTTCTACCCATTTAGTTTTAATTATTTTTTCCAATATTTTGACTATTACACATGTCAATGATACAGGTCTATAATTAAGGGGGTCTTCCCTGCTTCCACTTTTGTAGATTGGAACTATGTTAGCCTTTTTCCCTCACATCAGCGACAACTCCTGTAAACAGGGATGCCTGAAAAATCAGTTGAAATGGAATGCTGAGCTCCGGTGCACATTCTCTCAGAACCCATGGTGAAACTCCATCTGGACCAACTGCTTTGTTCTTATTTAGCTCCTTGAGCATTTTTCCCACTTCGTCTCTAGACACCTCTATGTGCTCTATGTTGTTCTCTGGAATTCTTATTGTGTCTGGTTCCCTGAAAATTTCATTTTGTACAAACACACTTTGAAACTTATATCACTTAAACTCTGTATTACATCACTTAACTCCAGTATCTTCGATCTTACTCCATGTATGTTGGTGTATGCAATCTTCAGGAACTTGTTCCGCCTCTTCTTATTTTTCACTTCCCCTCTCTCTAATGATTTTGTTGGTTTGCCTTTATGTACCACTTTACTGGTCAGCCTACCCCTATCACTTTGTAGAAAAAAGAATTGATTTTTTCTTCATTCCTGCTCTCATTTAAACGTTTTGCCTCGGCGAGGTTCAGTTTCAGCTTCTCTCTATCTTCTTTTGAAAGATCTCGTCTTAATGACCACACTTTCCCATCCTCATCACTTTGTAATTTTCTAGTATTCCTTAGTACTTCTTCCATCTGTTTGGCACCGTTTAGGGTGATCCTCAAAGGTCGATCTTTCCCTTTTACATATCTGCCTATTCTCCTGTAGTCGCACACATTCTCTATGGTTGTAAGACCTTCCACGAGGCCATCAATTTTATCTACTACTTTTGCTTCTTCTACAGCTCTTTCTGACCTAGATGTTATCTCCTTTTCTTTGCAGCCAAAAATGATCAGGGACTTACTCCGATCAACTGTATTTTGCACGAACTTCAGGTTAGATGCCAATTCTTTTCTCACTTCCAGCCTAATGTTTGTTTTATCTTGGTTGCTGCAGTGTTTGACTTCCTTTACTGCTTCTTCTATTTTTTCCTTCTCCTTGGCCACTTGTGCATAAGTGAGTTGCATATCTTTCTTGCACTGTTCTATTCCCTGTGTAACTTCCTCCATCTGTGCTTACAAAAGCTGTTTCTCCTGTTGAAATTCCTTACCTAACCTATTGTAGTCATTAATGTTTAAATTTACTTTAACTTCTTCCAAACCTATTTTTAAGAGTTTATTTTCTTCTTCCATGGCTTTGCAATTTGTTTCCAATTGAATCTTATCCGTGCACAAGTCTTTCACTACACCCTCAAGACATACGACTTTGCTATTTAAATAGTCATTATTACTTTCTTTCAATTTACTAATTATTTCTACATGAGAGGTCACTATAGTATCTAATTTTACCAATTTGTTGTATAGACTGGTTATATCAAAGCTTTCTTCACTGAATCCAACAAAATCAAACTCTGTTTTGTATTTCCTCTTGCCGGCGGCCATCTTGAATGTTGTTCTCTACACTGGAAACACTAGAGCAACTTTTTCTCATCCAATTTTTCACTTCCCTTGGGACATTCCTGTTATCTCACCTATTTTTCAAAAGCACTATACCTTTATGTACTCTGGGACACCACTCACTATCATCATCCTGTACTACAATACTTAGGATTGTTGAAATATGCTGAAGCTCCTCATGTCTGCCTCTTGGGAAAGAACTAGTCATGTGCATATGCAACGCCCATGCTGCCTGCACCCACTTAGCAGAAGACTGGGTAACCGAGCCACAGAAAGCAACAAAACTTGCAGGACCCCGGGCCGAAGGTGTCACCGACCCCTCAGGCAGCTGATGGAGGCAAAACAGTGAGTGTCACCCTGAGACAAGGGGACAGAGCAACCCTCAAACTCGCACAAAGCGAGGGGGGGACTCTGAGGCCACATCCATCGCTCCCCCTAGGGGTTTCCCAGAGTCCTGAGCGTTTGCTATAAGAGGACTCGCGCTCAGGTAATCCCAGGCAGGGTACTGTTAACCGGCGCCCATGTCTACCAAACAACTTTCTAAGAACTGAACCCCCGGGACGTGTACACTCACAGGGACCTAGCAGAGGGAAGCAATGGAAGAAGGAAAAGAATCCAGTACAAAGTGGACAAGAACCAAAGGTAGACCTCCCCAACTATGTAAACAAACAAAAAGGAAAAAGAAAACCCCCGCAAGAGGACAATGTACCCAGGCGGAACAGAGCCGGCTGCCATGATTGGTGAAAACAAGCTGCTCAGTACCCTGTGCCCCTACCAGTGCAAACTGCCCCATACCCTAAGACGAACAAGGGAGACAGAACCCCCATCACACAAAGGGCGGCCGAAAACCAAAAAGTAGACGGCCTAGCAGAAGCAGGAGCCAAGGAACTTTTAGAAGGCAACCCCAAGCTCCAAGGGCAGTACTTACAGGGCACCCAGGGAAGGCAACCCTAGGCGCATGCAGCCCGAGTACTGGAGACTCACTCCCGGCTCACACACCACCTAGAAGACAGATACCACACACTAGGCACAGTGCTGAAACAACCACTGGAGCCGGAGCACACAAACAGTGCCTTTAGCATCAACTAAAGAACTGATGGGTGGATAGCCGGTATGAGAGGTCTGGGGCTCTCCCTTCCCCCTCTCGGGGAGAGGGGAGCTGCGCAGAGGCGCGGTGACGTGTGATGTCATACTTGTTTGCTTGTTTTCTGTTGGGGAGTTCTATCCACTAGTTCGGCTTTTGGTAGCAATTTTTACCAGAATAGGGGGTTTGTTTTGGGATGCTTACCTTTCTGGATGTTTGACATGGTCGATGGCAGACATAGAATGCTTCCAACCACACGGGGTTTCCTTTAGGCCATTGCTCCCCTTGCCTCTCTGAGGGGGCCAGGTTCTGGCCGTATTCCCCGGTAGTCCCCAAGAACTCCATACACATGACTAATGCCAAAGTCTTCCATTAGCATATCAGCCTGGTATAGCCCCGGGGAGCCGACGGGGCTCCCCCCAGAAAAAATTCAATACCAGCATTGAATGTAATGAAACACCATTTTCTGGGTGAGTCACAGTACTGGATAGCTCCCCCGTGCTATCCAGCCTGATAGGGATAGTCCTAACTTTTGGCATCAGTCGATGTGGGTGGAATTCTAGGCCAACCGGGGACCATGGCCACAACCTGGCCAACCCTCAGAGAGGCATGAGGAGCAATGGTCCATAGAAATGCAAATGTGATTTTGGAGCATTCTATATCTGCCATCGACAGGGACAGGCACCCAGAAAGGTAAGCGCCTCAAAACAAACCCCTATTCTGGTGAAAAAAAAAAAAAAAAATAACAAAACAAGGTGACAGAACTTCTCCAGGGAAAAACAAGTAATCAAGCATGACATCACACGAGCCGCATCGCATGTCTGCGCAGCTCCCCCCTTCCTTGGGAGGGGGAAGGGGGAGCTCCAGACCCTCGTGCTGGCGATCCACACCTCCAGTTCCAAGGCTGGATATCAAAAGACGTGAGAACTGCCAACCAGAGGGAGGGAGGGTTGCCGGGGAGCCTCTGGGACTCACCAGAAAATGGTGTTTTATTACATTCAATGCTGGTTTTCTGGGGAGAGCCCAGAAGGATAAAGAAGAGTACTTATCCGGGAGGCTGTCGGTACCCTACACCTCAACTCGAAGTCGAGACAGGCTGCAGCCCTCAACCAAGAGCGACACAGGGCCAACTAGGCTCAGGAACGTTCACGAGATAGGGTGCAGCCAGGACCCTGTTCGACTGCCAAAAACTCCATGCCCGAATGTCAACCCAGGATGTGTTCCAAAAAACGGCAGTAAGAGCAGCGAACTTACAAACGTCATGAGCAGGGTAGACCACAGGTTGGCTAGACTTAATAACCCTGCGGATGACCTGAGAGACCTGTGCCAGCAAACAGGAAAGAAGGGAAACTGGATCAACCCAAAGCATGTCCCCGAACACAGAAGCCGTGGCACACTATCCATGTGGGTGGATAATATTCAGAGGTTGAAAATGGGAAATAGATTAACGGAAAATGAAAAGGAAATGTGAGAAACATTAAACAAAAATTTCCAAAGTGTGTTTGTACAAAATGAAATCTTCAGGGAACCAGACACAATAAGAATTCCAGAGAACAACATAGAGCACATAGAGGTGTCTAGAGACGAAGTGGAAAAAATGCTCAAGGAGCTAAATAAGAACAAAGCAGTTGGTCCAGATGGAGTTTCACCATGGGTTCTGAGAGAATGTGCACCGGAGCTCAGCATTCCACTTCAACTGATTTTTCAGGCATCCCTGTTTACGGGAGTTGTCGTTGATGTGTGGGAAAAAGGCTAACATAGTTCCAATCTACAAAAGTGGAAGCAGGGAAGACCCCTTAATTATAGACCTGTATCATTGACATGTGTAATAGTCAAAATATTGGAAAAAATAATTAAAACTAAATGGGTAGAACACCTGGAGAGAAATGATATAATATCAGACAGACAGTATGGTTTTCGATCTGGAAGATCCTGTGTATCGAATTTACTCGGTTTCTATGATCGAGCAACAGAGATATTACAGGAAAGAGATGGTTGAGTTGACTGCATCTATCTGGACCTAAAAAAAGCTTTCGACAGAGTTCCACATAAGAGGTTGTTCTGGAAACTGGAAAATATTGGAGGGGTGACAGGTAAGCTTCTAACATGGATGAAAAATTTTCTGACTGATAGAAAAATGAGGGCAGTGATCAGAGGCAAAGTATCACACTGGAGAAATGTCACAAGTGGAGTACCACAGGGTTCAGTTCTTGCACCAATGATGTTTATTGTCTACATAAATGATCAACCAGTTGGTATACAGAATTATATGAACATGTTTGCTGATGATGCTAAGATAATAGGAAGGATAAGAAACTTAGATGATTGTCATGCCCTTCAAGATGACCTGGACAAAATATGTATATGGAGCACCACTTGGCAAGTGGAATTTATGTTAATAAATGCTGTGTTATGGAATGTGGAATAGGAGAACATAGACCCCACACAACCTATATATTATGTGAGAAATCTTTAAAGAATTCTGATAAAGAAAGAGATCTAGGAGTGGTTCTAGATAGAAAACTATCCCCTGAGGACCACATAAAGAATATTGTGCAAGGAGCCTATGCTATGCTTTCTAACTTCAGAATTGCATTTAAATACATGGATGGCGATATATTAAAGAAATTGTTCATGACTTTTGTTAGGCCAAAGCTAGAATATGCAGCTGTTGTGTGGTGCCCATATCTTAAGAAGCACATCAACAAACTGGAAAAGGTGCAAAGACATGCTACTAAGTGGCTCCCAGAACTGAAGGGTAAGAGCTACAAGGAGAGGTTAGAAGCATTAAACATGCCAAAACTAGAAGACAGAAGAAAAAGAGGTGATATGATCACTACATACATCCTGTAACTACACTTAGGTAATTACATTAAGTTTCGGTGGCAACATGCTAGGTTGTTTGCTCCCTGGAAGCCCCAAGGCTGCCCCTTTTTGGTTGGTGGTTTTGTCGGGGTCTCCCCCCCCCCCCTTCCTCCCTGCATCCGGGGCTTTAATGTCTGTAGGTTCGGGGTCGGGGCGGGGCTCCCATGGTTTTGAGACTCGGTTGGTCTCAGGGAATTCCCCTTCCGAGGTAGCGACGGGGGCATTCGAGCCTGTTCCTCCAGCCGTGTTGTATGAGTCTACCAGTGGGCTCCCATCCTTTGTGTGTTTCACGGCTGCCTTTCTGCCTTTCGTGGATTTTCTTGAGGCTGGGGCTTTGGGGAAATGGCTCGGCCCCGGGGCCTGCCGTGTGGGTTCCCGGGGCTGGCGAAGGGCTGACTTGGGGGGCCTCTGGCCCCATTGGAACCCGCCAGGGTTTTTTCTACCCCTTGGGCAGAACTTGCAGTTGCGCGGAGTGGGTTTTTCCTTCCCCTCTCTCCGCACGAGTTGTTGGGCATCAGCTCTTCCCCGGGCTCGGTTCCTTGTCCTTTACGCCTGTTGGTTCCGTCCTGTCGGTGGGTGCTCTTCTCCGTTGTTCACCCCTTTTGACTTGGGACAGGACTTCCCCGTCATGTTCCCCTCTTCTTGAGGTTCTGCATGACTTTTGGTCTCGGGTGCGACTGGGTTTTTCCGTGCTTTTGTCGTTTGTGCTTGCTTCTGTGTTCTCGAAGGTTCGGGATGGTTTTGGCTTCTTCCCGTATTAGTGGATCGCCTGTTGTCTGCCGGTGCGGCTTCCCTTCTGTCCTTTCTAGGGCTTGTTGGTCCTCTTCCGGGCTTCCTCTAGAGTTTTTGGCCCTGTCTCGTTCTTTTGTTCATGTATCTTTTCTCCGTGCTGTGTCTTGGCACTGCTCGTTTTCCTTCCATACTCCTGGTCAGAGATGCCAGGTTGGGCGGCTTGTAGCCCAATTGGGCTACTGGTGGCCCGTTGGATTCCGTTTGGTTCATTGGTTTCCTTAATGAGCCGGCTATGTGTGTCGTTGCTTACTCCTTTTTTCATTTTTGGCTTCTGTTCCCCTGCGTTGGGCTGTTTCTTCAGCGCATCGCCCGGGATACGTACTGTTGGGCTACTTTTCGTTCGTGTCCTGCGCATGCGCCGTGGGAGTTTTTTTTGGTTCGGCCGGTGTTCACCAGTGCTGGGGTTCTCCGTGCATTTTCTCTAGAGTGCTTTGCCTCTCGCTCGTCTCATTCTCCAGTCCGTGCCCAGTTGCTCCTGGGGGTGTTCTGGGGTGCCGTTATGGGGGGACGCGGGGTTTTCCCTGCGTTTTAGGTAGTGGGCGCCTCCGTAACCTCTCCCCTCTTCTGCATGGGCGGCTCTGGCCTGCTTCCGCAGGTGGTGTTCCCGGTTCTGGGCTGCTGATGCACGATATCCTGGCCACCTCGGGCGGCACTGACCTTGTGACTTTGTCTTGACCCTTCTGTGCCACTGTTCTGCAGGTGAGTTTATGCAGTCTGGCATCTCCTTCATCCAGGCGCTGGTTCGTTTTTGGGGGCACGAATGGGAGTACATATGTACATGAGTACATGGTACATACTAACAAGGGTGTCTGCAGCAGGCCTATTGGCCCATATGTGGCAGCTCTTGTTCTTAACCTCCTGATTCAGACTTCAGCCCGCAGGTGACTGCAGGAGGCCTCTCGCCCCATGCGAAGCGGCTCCTGACTGTACCCATTCAGTCCCTCTCCTATGCATGTCCACCCATGCGGGCTTGGAGAGTAGAGAACTCCCAGAACCCCATCAAGCAGATTTCGTGCTCGTGTTCGGGGTCCCACCTCCACCGTGTTCCTCAGTGCGTAAGTGGTGGTGCCTGTTGTGTGGTACATGTTTCTGTGTCGAGTGTTTTGTGGTGACGTTTTATTCGAACCTTCCTTGCTTCTTCCCGGGGCCTTCCTTGTTTGGGTTATTTGTTCCCATGCTTTCTGGGTCCCTCATTCCTTGCCGGTCTTGCTGTACCTGGCTCAGCTTTTCCATGTACATTCGAATTGAAGTTCAGATGTTTATTCAGGTAATGTACATGCTTACAAGGTGAGATACAAACTTTGATGGAACATTAGATTCTCTGTTCTCTGTTCTCCCCTAGTTGTGCTTGTTGGAGTTGGGCTTTGGCTCTTCGTCCCGCCTCTCCGCTGTCGGTCGTTTAGGGTGCGGGTTCCTGGGCCTGCTGGGCTCTTATGTATCTTCGTTTGGCCCAGTTTGGAGTCAAGCTCCGCCGTTTTCTGCCTTCGCTGCGAGCCGTTCCTTCCGGTTCCATGTTGCATATTGCTTGTTGCATGTGGTGCATGTTGCTGGTGCGCGTGTGCATTGGTAACGTGTGCCACGGTGTCATGTGGTACTTGTTACTGTGTTGGGATGTTGTGGGGTGACATTTTGATGTAGTTTTGTGCCTGGGGTTGCGCTTTGGCTCTTTCGTCCTGCCTTTTTCCTGTTGTTTCCCTGACATCTCCTGGGCTCTGTCAGGTCTGCACTTGCAGCTTTGTGTGGGGTCCGCTTCCATCGCTTCCCTTCTTCGTGCTTCTCCTTCACGCTTTTAGTGTGTTTTGTTTGTGCTCTTTGGCCTTCCTGTTGCCAGGTTTGGGTTCCTGGTTTCCTGGCTTGCCTCTGCCTGTGGGCTTTTTTGGGGCCTCGTGGTGTTCCTTCTCTGGGGGTCTCTCGTCAGGCTCGTAGTTTCCGGTATCCTGGCGAGCTTACTCGCGTTGGGGGGTTTTCTGTTTGACAAACATTCCGTCTTCGTCTTTGCCGGCTTGGGTTTCCGGCTCTGCCTCCTTGGTTGGTCTTGCCCGAGTTCTTCTTGCGGCTCCGCCTCTTCCTAGGCTTGGATGACTCTTGATGGGGCTGGTTGGGTTCTGCCTCGAGTCTCTCACCTTTGGTAGGTGGTTGGGTGGCTTCGTAGTTGGTGTCCTACCTGCGTGCTTTTCTTGGCAGCAGTATGGGGTAATTTGGCGGTCCTTCCTTTTCCTTTTGTCCCTTCTTAGGTGGCTGCGTTTGTTGGCATCGGCTTGGCTTTTCTGGTGGAGGTTGGGGGCCGTTGACTTGCCGCATTCTGTCGCCTCGTTTTTGTGCGGTGCTGGCAGAGCCGCTTTGGTTTGCTTTCGGCCTTGATGTTACATCTGCGCTGTTCATAGGCTGTCTCATGCGTTTTCACCTTCAGCCTGTTCTTGCACCGCTTGGGCTGTCCTGGTCTCTTCTTGCTCTCATTCGGTCATTTCGTTTGGTTTGTTTAGTTCCAGCCGTCTCCCTCTTTTCTGGCACGGAGTGAGGCTGCAGCATTCCGGGGGGTCCTTGGTTTGTTGGTGCTTGGTTGGTTAGGCCGGGGTGCGTCGTGTTGTGTGTTTAGTTGCGGCCCTCCGCTGTTATTTGCACGCCGCGGCTTCTGTGTCCTGGGCGCGCTTTCGGTTGATCCAGTTCCGTTCTTCCCTGTTCGCAGGAGAAGGTGTCTCGGGTCGTCCGCCGTGTTATTGTGGCTAGCCAGCCTGTGTTTTTGCCCGTGGTTTTCATGGTTTCGCTGCACTTGCTGCCATCTTGGCAGCGTGTGTTTGCTAACTTCGGGCACGGGGCTCTTTGGCGGTCATACAGGGGCCCTGGCTGCTAGTTGTCTCGAGTCTTTCCCCGGGCTCGTTCGGGCCTGTGTCGCTTTAGTGGTGCGGTTGCAGCCAGTTGTCTCGCTTTCCGTTGAAGGGTGCGTGGTGTTCGCCTCCCGGATCCGTCCCTTTGACCTTCCTCTGTGGGTAGTTAGCTCCGGGGAACCGACCGGGCTCCCCTCTAGAAAACCAGCGTTGAATGTAATGGAAAGCTATTTTCTGGGTGAGACCCGGAGGCTCCCCAGCAACTCTCCATCCCTCCGGTCAGCGATTTTTCGCGTGTTTTGACATCCAGCCTCAGAACTGATGGGTGGATAGCCGGCGTGAGAGGTCTGGGGCTCCCCCTTTCCCCTCCCGGGGAGAGGGGAGCTGCTCAGACAGAGGCGCGGTGACGTGTGATGTCATACTTGTTTGCTTGTTTTCTGTTGGGGAGTTCTATCCACTAGTTTGGCTTTTGGTAGCAATTTTTACCAGAATAGGGGGTTTGTTTTGGGATGCTTACCTTTCTGGATGGTTGACCCGGTTGATGGCAGACATAGAATGCTTCCAACCACTTGGGGGTTTCTATAGGCCATTGCTTCCCTTGCCTCTCTGAGGGGGGGCCAGGTTCTGGCCATGGTCCCTGGTAGGCCCTAAGAACTCCATACACATGACTGATGCCATAGTCTGACATTAGGATATCAGCCTGGTATAGCTCCGGGGAGCCTCCGGGTCTCACCCAGAAAATGGCTTTTCATTACATTCGACGCTCATTTTTTATTTACTAAAAATCAGACTAAAAGTGCTCCAAAGGCATATAATTATAAAGAGAGCTACAGTAATAATAATATGATCACATTTCTAATACAGTACATAATCTTTTGGGAGTTACTCCCTCCATTGGTGGTAGCTGCTGCTGTCCATTGTAGTGTCTGTATTGATAAAGTGGTATTTTCTGGATAGAGCATGGACAGAATAATGGTAATACAGTACTGTAGTACAATATTTTATAAACATAGTACATTTTGTTAATGTTTTTACAAGAGTAAATTTGTGTTTTAAGTTTTAAATTATGCCAAAGTTAATTTGAGTTGAAATGGTAAATACAGGGGTACCTCAGTTTAAGAGTTTAATCCGTTCCTGGAGACAGCTCGTACTCCGAAATCTCATAAACTGAATCTAATTTTCCCGTAATAAATCATGGGAAATGAAATAATCCGTTCCTGACTACCCAAAAACCTCACTTCAAACTAAATTTGATACCTAATTCATCTAAATCTACACTACCAAAATATGTTCGTTATTACTTAACCTTGCTGATGACTGCTGTTGGCGTATGGAAGATGGTGAGGAGGAGAGGTGTTAATGTTTGAAAAGGGAGTCCCCTTCCATTATAACATCAAGCAGTGAGGACCTCTCTGGAATGCATTCTCTGACACGTTTTCCTTGCATACCACTAGGTCCTGGTTGTGGCTCATTGCTCGATTTTCTCACAACACAGCGGTCCGTTAAAGATTGTTTTTCCCTTCTTCGCAAGATGTTTCTGTAGTGAGGCATTACATTGTCATTGAAAAGATTAATGCAACGGCCTACTACAGCTTTCTCTGGGTGAGTCGTTTCAATAAAAGTTTGCATTTCTTTCCACATCTGACACCACTTCTTAATATCTGCAGAAGGGACATTCGCTATTGCCTCATCCTCCTCCACTGGAGAAACATCCTCAGCTGGGTCTTCTTGCTGCTCCTTTTGAAGGGTTTGGAGTTCTTCGTTGTGTTCTTCCACCAACTCCTCCACATCATCACCATCCAATTCCAAGCCCATTTGCCGGCCCAGAGTAACAATTTCCTCGACAATAGGAACATCATTTACAGGCTCAAACCACCCTCAAAGTTTAGTTCTGTCACACATTCAGGCCACAGTTTTCTCCAGCCAGAGATCAGGGTTCTTTGAGTCACTTCTTGCCAGGCTTTGTCAATGAGTTTTAAAGCACTTCAAATATTAAAATGGTGTTTCCAGAACTCTTTGAGGGTGAGGTTTATGGCTTTAGTCACTGAAAAACATTTCCAGAAAAGTGCCCTTTCATAAAGTTTCTTAAAATTCGCTATAATTTTCTGGTCCATAGGCTGAATTAGAGGAGTGGTGTTAGGAGGAAGGAACTTTTCTGTGAGAAAATTACTGTATCTGTTCAACAAATCATCTTCCAAGCCTGGAGGATGAGCAGGAGCTTTGTCGAGGAGAAGCAGGGCTTTGAGTGGCAAACTTTTCTCCTGTAGATACTTTTGTATGGCAGGGCACACCACTTCATTCACCCACTCCAAAAAATAAAAATCCAAGTCACCCATGCCTTATTAGCCTTCCACATCACACACATATGGTTTTTCTGCACTTTATACTGTTTGAAAACCCTTTGATTTTCAGAATGATACACAAGCAAGGGTTTAATTTTCAAATTGCCACTCGCATTTGAACACAGCACAAGGGTAAACCTATCTTTCATAGGCTTGTGTCCGGGCAATGATTTTTTCCTCCTTGGTAATGTATGTATGTCCTCTTAGGCAATCTTTTCCAGAACAATCCTGTTTCATCACAATTAAACACTCTTTGTGTTTAATTGTGTTTCTTAATTGCGGTAGATATCCCTCAGCCTCTGCAAACTCTCTAAATTCTTCAATAAATCTTTCAGCCGTTGGTTTGTCTGAGCTGGCTGCCTCCCCATGCCTCACAACACTATGAATACCACTTCTTTTTTTAAATTTTTCAAACCATCGCCTGCTTGCCTTAAAGTCTTTCGTATCTGCATCACTTGTTCCAGGAGTTTTCTTTACAAGGTCTTCGTGCAAGGGAGCCGGTCGGCCGAGCGGACAGCACGCTGGATTTGTGATCCTGTGGTCCTGGGTTCGATCCCAGGCGCCGGCGAGAAACAATGGGCAGAGTTTCTTTCACCCTATGCCCCTGTTACCTAGCAGTAAAATAGGTACCTGGGTGTTAGTCAGCTGTCACGGGCTGCTTCCTGGGGGTGGAGGCCTGGTCGAGGACCGGGCCGCGGGGACACTAAAGCCCCGAAATCATCTCAAGATAACCTCAAGAATACCCTGGATTTCTCACAAACAATGGCATCTGAAACACTATCACCCTTTAACTCCTTGTCGTGTATCCAAATTAATAACAACTTTTCCACTTCCTCAAGTATTTGTGGTCTTTGTTTCGTGATTGTTTTTACGCCTTTTGCCACTTTAGCAATCATAGTGTCCTTTTTCTTGCTAAGTATAGTGCATATCGTTGACGTGACTTTGTTGTACTGCCTACAAAGTTCAACAACACATGCACCATTTTCATGTTTCCGAATGATCTCTTGTTTTTCCTCTATTGTCATCCTCACATGCGATTTCTTGTCTTGATCTTGGCTTTCTTGGGACCCATGGTGAGATATATAACAACTTTTATGGTCAAATGGCCAAAAATCCAACAAAAACACTAAGTCCTGGTGAAGAATTCAGGCGGGATAGTCACTGGCCGCGAGGCACTGGAAAACCTGTGGGGCGATTGCTGTATCACCATGTGCTAGGTCGGCCTGTATGCATATCAACACCCTCGTCTTCCGAGACAACGCTCGTATTCCGATGTAAATTTTCCGAGCAAATCCTGCTCGTATTCCGAAAAACTCGTATACAGGGACACTCGTTTTCCGAAGTACCACTATAATGTATATGTGGTGCAAGGACATGACTTGTGAGGTGCTGCAGGGTCAGTAGCCCCAACCCTGCAGACTAGAAGAGTATTGCCAGAAGACCAGAAGAGGAGCAGTTTAGTTTGTTTCACCCTTGCACTCGAAATGAGTCATTCAATGGTATACTGCGGTATATTTCTGTTTTAACTTTAATTAATATGATAAATATTTGATAATTAGAACTAATCAAGTACTAGATAAAAATATTTTTCATAAAAACAGGAATAATATGTAGAGTTGCTAACCTTGAATAGGCAAGACCACACACACAAATGTCTGCTATACATAGTTTCCTCCTTTCCTCAGTAAAATGACATGAAATACTTTGTTATATTAAATATTTTCATATATGTTCACTAATGTTTGATAAAAGCAAATTAGACCGAATTTAGCTTATTCCTTTTGAAGGTGTGCAGAGATATACATCAATTTACCTTTACATACACTTCCTTCATTCATTTAGAATGCAAACTTTTTCCTAGTTATGTTAAAACTTATTATTTAATATGCAATATTATATTATAAATGCAACATTTGCCAGCATCATCCTTGTAATGAGGCTTGTTACTGGATCTCAATTGTTTTGACTAAAGGTATTAATTATTTGTGATGCTAGACTTGGGATGCACTGATATCCAAGCTGTTACCATTCTTGGCACTGCATAATATTGTTCATACAATACTTTTCTAGACTTTGCAGGTGAGTGGAAAATGGGTTTATAATGATGTGAATGTCTTCATCTTTATGCTGATAATGCTACCACTTTAATATTTCTATTAGTTTTTGTTTTTGGTTCACAGAGGTGGACAGTGTGTTATCACGCATGCAGATAATTGGCGTCATATTGTGCTTCCGACTATTGGCTCAGGAGGCACTTGCTGATGTGCTTGACAATCGCATTCCTTATCTCATGTCATCTATAGCTGATTTCAAGCACCATGTCCCCAATGGAGATACCATGGTCAGTGTTGATATACCAATGTACTTTTACTTTTTTTTTTTTTTTTTTTTTTTAGATATATACAAGAGTTGTTACATTCTTGTACTACTTATGTTTTTAAGAAACTGCAATGATATGAATATGAGCTCTGAATATGCCTAAGTATTTTACAGTGTAATATTAGAAAATGTACTAAAAATATATAAATGTCCTTATTAGAAACACCATTCATTATTCATGTACTGTACTTCCTTGAAACTTTCAACACTGGCATATAGTGTTACAAGGAAATTCACTTGTTGTTATTGGGTCATGTATTTCCAGGTGGCAAATTTAAAAATAGTTTTAAAACATCATTGAGTTCGGTTGAGGAGGTGTTGGTTGGGTTAAGTGATATCTAGAAAAAATTAGCATTCATGCACCAAAATTTCTACACATGTGGTGTGATGTCAACAGATACTTGCAGTAGTCTCAGATATGAACAATATTCTAGGATTTTTGCACTAAAGCCAATTTCTTCAGTCTCCCTAAAACTCTCAAACTTTATATTCCTCTTCGTTCTATCATTTCTTCAAGAGGCTCTGTTGTTATCCTCCTGCCTCCTGGTTTGCCAAAACTCTCACTCTGCTTCTTGGTAGTTTTTCTCCTACCCACCTTCGTCACTCTCAGGTCTTCATCGAAAGATTGTTCCTGCAGCCTTCTTGCAAAATGCTTACTTTTAACCCTTTAACTGCGCAACGTGCCTGCAGGCCCACGTCTGGGGTGCACTACGCGCCTCCAGGTATTTGTATTTTTCACGTTCCATTCAAAACTCCCGCGGCTACATGGGTTTCACATCAGCTTCCTCAGGGCTCTTGTAAACAGACGCCATCTTTAACACATAAACTGCACATGATGTATATATACACCCTGAGTAACATGTCCCACCGTGCGCATGGCGTATATATACGCCCAAGGGTGCCAGGCACGATTCAAATGGCCCGCAGCTACACGGGGTTCACATTAGCTTTCTCAGGGCTCTTGTAAACAGACGCCATTTAAAAAAAAAATCGTGGGCAATATTCTCAGGTGTGAGAGGCACAGTACTGTTGGAGCAACCAAGGTTGGCGCACGCAGCATGAGCGAATGGCATTGCTGTTCAGCTTGTGACCACAGCATAGCTGAAAAATGTCAAAATAAATACAGTACATAATTGCTATTATTTAGCGATGACAATATTACAGATGACCCCTGACTGTGATATAAATAACCAGGGTTGTGATAATAGCAGAATTGTTGTAATAATTAGTGCTGTAAGAGGAGTGATGATGTAAGAGGAGTGATGCAGATACAATTACCCACCGAAAGGGAACTACAACTACGACAGAAAACTGCCCTACAACAATCAGTACTGGTCAGAACAAACTCATTATGTCCACGAATAATGGACTTTCCGAAAAAGTCTCCCATTCAAACTATCACTAATAGAGTAACCTCATTCATCTTTGCCAACATACAAGGCCTGAAAACAAGAACAAACAACAAAGTACAGTTCATAAATGGCCTCCTCACGGAGTCAAATGCAGTATTTGGAGCTTACACAGAAACCCATGCAGGGGAATTGTTGGACAGTGAGATCTGGATTCCAGGATATAACCTATACAGGTGTGATAGGAAAATTAGGTCACATGGAGGAGTGGGTCTGTATATTAGGGAAGACCTTGTATGCTCGGAGCTCCTAAACGTTACAAATGAGGTGGTAGAGGTACTGGGATTAAAAATAGAGAAAATAAATTTAGTGATTATACTAATATACAAACTGCCAGATGCAACGGCTGAGGAATTGACAGAACAGATAAGCAAAATAGAGAATAGCCTTGATAATTTGGAGAACCCGATACCTGATATTATCTTCCTAGCTGACTTCAACTTGCCTAGTCTCAGGTGGAAAATAGCAAACAATAATATTATACCATGAAATCTATCAGGACCTAACCAACCACAGATTAGAGAACTACTTAGATTCTGTGACAAATTTTCACTCAATCAGCAGATATCGGAGCCAACGAGAAATGAAAATATTCTAGATCTGGTCTTTACGAACAATGAAGACATCAGAGACATTACGATATCAGATACCACATATTCAGATCACAAGCTCATTGAAGTGCAAACGACCATCAATACTCAGAATAGACCTAAAATGTTGATAAAGCGAGAGGGGCTATTCAGTAAATTCAATTTTAATAATAAAAGGATAGACTGGGAGATAATAAACAGGGAACTTACAAACATTCCATGGGGAACTGTTCTAAGTAATACAAGTCCTACAGAAGGAATAGAAAAACTGACTTCAGAAGCGTATCAAGTCTGTCTGAAACATGTTCCTTTGAGGAAAGCCAGAAAGAGATCTAACGTAGAAAGAGAACGCAGACGACACTATAAACGCAGGAAAAAAATAACGGAACTGCTTATGCAGACACGAATTTCCCGTCAAAGAAGGAATAATTTAAATAGGGAGATTGAAGAAATCGAGCGGAAATTGAAACACTCATATGAAACTGAAGAAAGGCAGTTAGAACAGAAAGGAATTCAGGAAATAAAGAAAAATCCAAAATATTTCTTCTCATATGCAAAATCAAAAGCAAAAACCACTGCCAGTATTGGACCTATTCGTACAAGTGAAGGTTCATACACGGAGGATGACAAAGAAATTAGTGAAATCCTAAAAAAGCAGTATGAGGGCATGTTTAGCACTCCAATAAACAACATGAAGGTGGAAGATCCAGACAATTTCTTTATGCGGGATATTCAAACCCTTGTAAATATAACTGATATAAACACGAGCGCACTAAATTTTGAAAAAGAAATTGAAAACATGCCCATGCACTCGGCCCCAGGTCCAGACTCATGGAATTCAATATTTATAAAGAAATGCAAAGTGCCGGTAGCACAGGCACTCAGTATAGTGTGGAGGAAGAGCTTGGACACGGGGGAGATACCAGATGCACTTAAAGTAGCAGACATAGCCCCTCTACACAAGGGAGGGAGCAAAGCATTGGCAAAAAATTATAGACCAGTTGCACAAACATCGCACATCATAAAAGTATTTGAGAGAGTGATTAGGAGTCAGGTCACCAATTTCATGGAGACCATTGACCTTCACAACCCAGGCTAACATGGATTTCGAGCGGGAAGATCGTGCCTCTCACAGTTACTTGAGCACTACGACAAAGTCACTGAGGCATTAGAAGAGAAACAGAATGCTGATGTGATATACACGGACTTCGCAAAGGCTTTCGATAAATGTGACCATGGCGTGATAGCACACAAAATGAAGTGAATGGGAATAACCGGTAAAGTAGGACGCTGGATACTCAGTTTTCTGTCAAACAGGACTCAGCGAGTAACTGTCAACCATATAAAATCTAGTCCAAGTGCAGTGAAAAGCTCTGTACCTCAGGGTACAGTCCTTGCACCGCTGCTTTTCCTTATTCTCATATCAGATATAGACAAAAATACAAGTCACAGCTTCGTATCATCCTTTGCAGATGACACAAAAATCAGTATGAAAATTACCTCGGCTGAGGACATTGAAAAACTTCAAGCTGATATTAATAAAGTTTTCGACTGGGCATCAGAAAATAACATGATGTTTAACAGTGATAAATTCCAGGTACTCAGGTACAGTAAAAATGAGGACCTTAAACATAATACAGAGTACAAAACACAATCAAATGTACCCATAGTAGGAAAACAGCATGTAAAGGATTTGGGAATAATAATGTCTGACGACCTAACGTTTAAGGAGCATAACCAAGCAAATATTGCGACAGCCAGAAAAATGATAGGATGGATTACGAGAACTTTCAAATCCAGGGATCCCATCACAATGGTTGTACTCTTCAAGTCACTTGTGTTGTCCCGTCTTGAGTACTGCTGAGTACTCACTTCCCCCTTCAGAGCAGGAGAGATTGCTGAAATAGAGGGAATACAGAGAACATATACGGCACGCATAGACGCAATAAAGCACCTAAATTATTGGGATCGTCTCAAAGCCCTCCAAATGTACTCACTAGAAAGAAGACGAGAGAGATATCAAATAATATACACCTGGAAGATACTGGAGGGCCAAGTACCAAATCTACACAGTAAAATAACAACGTACTGGAGTAAACGATATGGAAGAAAATGTAGAATAGAACCAGTGAAGAGCAGAGGTGCCATAGGCACAATCAGAGAACACTGTATAAACATCAGAGGTCCGCGGTTGTTCAACGTCCTCCCAGCAAGCATAAGAAATATTGCCGGAACAACCGTGGACATTTTCAAGAGGAAACTAGATTTATTCCTCCAAGGAGTGCCGGACCAACCGGGCTGTGGTGGATATGTGGGCCTGCGGGCCGCTCCAAGCAACAGCCTGGTGGACCAAACTCTCACAAGTCAAGCCTGGCCTCGGGCCGGGCTTGGGGAGTAGAAGAACTCCCAGAACCCCATCAACCAGGTATCAACCAGGTATGAGGGACGGAGGAAGATTGCATCGTTTACTGAATGTGTGGTCACCTGTTATTGTCTGCATTCACCATACCAGCTCAGTGGTTCTCTGTGGTGAACACAAATGTAGATACTTATATATAATGTGTGTATTAGTGTAATAACAGCAAAAGCATTATGCTGGGAGGAGCCATTTGGGTGACGGAGGTGACGTCGTTTGCATGATTTGTCTGGCTGTGCAGAGGGTGGCCACTATGCTCTTTGGGCACTCTACAAGCTTCGGTGTACAGTTACGGTGTATACAACATGTAGATACTTATATATAATACTGTATGTGTGTATATAGTGTAATAACACTGCAAACAGTATTGTTGGGGGAAAAAGTTTAGTGCATGAGACCTCGAATGAGTGAGGGAGCTGCCAGCTGGCTGTGTGTATAGCGACGACTCTTAGTGCCTGAACTAACTATATCAGCTTAGTTGTACAGTTGTGGTGAACAAAACTTGTAGATTCTTATATATAATGTCTGTATATTGTGAATAAAATATAAAACGGGATGGTGGGAGGAAAGAGTGGGCGAGTGAGGCGTTGTTGAGGGAGTGGCAATGAGTGGCGGTAACTCCTCGTTGCTTTTCGACTCTCAATACCAACTTAGTGGTTTGTTATGGTGACCAAAACATGCAGATACTTATATATAACCTGTGTATAGAGTGTAATAGCAGCAAAACTATTTGTTTATTGTTTTATGAACATAATAATTGAATCACTAATATGCACACCATATTTTTGAGTATAGCGATTATTCACCACTTTTATTACATAAATATGTTACAATACACGCTATTGAATAATATTACTGCAAAAAAAAATAAGAAAAAATCAATCAGAGACATAGAAATAATTAAGTGATAATGTCTTTGTGGCAACTCCACCTGTCAGCGAGGGTGACGTTAACCGGCTCTGATGACTGCTCTGTCAACGCCCACTTTTTGCCAGACTTCCTCGGTCAATTGCTCCCAAAATATGTCACCTACGATTTTTTTATTATTTTTCCCTTGCCCAGGGAACACAAATTAACTTTTTAATAAGGCGAAATAATTTTTTGATTTTTTTTTTCTTGCGCACAGGGGTCTAAATGTCCTCAGGACCTCTGAGCAGTGGAAGGGTTAAAAAAATCATGGTCCACATTCCTGGGTGTGAGAGCCTCAGTAGTGAGTGAGCAACCAAGGCTAGCGCTTGCAGCATGAGTGCACAGCACTCTGTTCAGCGTGTGACCAGAGCATCGCCTAATAATGTCAAAATATATATATATATAAACTATATTATTTAGCTATGATAGTATTATAGAAGAACTTGAGTGTGATAATGACTGGGTATAATGTTCAAATATCAGTGATTCAATGCTGTTCACGATGTTCACAGAGCTAGTCACAGCACCACAGCATTATTTCGTCCATCTAGGAATCTTCAAGCGACTTCTTGGGTTCCTTTTCAAAATAAACTTGTGGTCAATTATTCATTTACAGGAATTAGTGACCAGGATTGTGGTTATAATTAGCGTTGTGCGTAGTATTGTGGAAGGAGGAATTTTGGTGAGGGAGGGAGGAAGAGAGAGAATTGAGGTAGCCTCTACTGTGTGTGACAGCCACTCTTGTTTTGCTCACCATACTAGCTTCGTGGTTCGCTATGGGGAACACACATGTACTTGGGTATATACAGTGTGTGTGTGTATATAGTGTAATAACAGCAATAGGAGTATGTTGAGTGGAGCTATTTTGATGAGGGAGGTGATGTCGTAATCGTAGCGGCGTCTGATGTCTGCTATGTGATTTCTCATGCAGTGTATGGTGGCCACTGTACTGTTTGCACACAATACTGGCTTACTTGCATAGTTCTGGTAAATAAAACATGTAGATAGGTATATATAACATGTGTAAATAGTGTAATAAAAACAATAACAGTATGGTGGGAGGAGCAATGTTGGCGAGTAAGATGTTGGAGTGAGGGAGGGCCTATCTGGGTGTGGCTGCTCACACTCGCGATGTTCTGAATGCGTTGATGGTAAATGTATGTAGTGTGTACATATGTTGTAAATATACATAAAGGAACATGAAACATTGGTGTGAATAACTGTATGATGGGAGGGGCAATGTTGGCGAATACAGTGTTGGACGAGTGAGGGAGGGCTGGCTGGGTGTGACAGCTCACACTCGCGGTGTTCTGAATGTGTTGATGGTGAATGTATATAGTATGTGACAGTGTATAATGTGTACATATGTTGTAAATATACATAAAGGAACATGAAACATTGGTGTGAATAACTGTATGATGGGAGGAGCAATGTTGGTGAATACAATGTTGGAGGAGTGAAGGAGGGCTGGCTGGGTGTGGCTGCTCACACTAGCAGTGTTCTGAATGTGTTGATGGTGAATGTATGTAGTGTGTGACAGTGTATAGTCTGTAAATAGATTGTATATATACATAAATTAGCATGATACATGCTAAATATGTGCAACATATGTGTACACAAGTATCATGCACGTAACACAGTGTCCTCGGACAGTACGGATATTTTACTGCTATAATATAGTGTACGTGTTCATTATACATAGGATTAGCACGTAAAAACAAATAAAATGTATTTGGAACTGTGCACAAAAAATGAACAAAAATATATTCGCGGCAACTCGCGTGCCCTACCCCAGGTGCCCTACTGGCCCCGGGAGCTTACGTCACGGGCGAACGGGGAATGATGACGTCACGCGCCAATATACGGACCCCATAACCGTCAAAGTAGGTACAATTTCAAAACTTTTTTGACATACCCATACTGAGGGAAGGGTTTTTGACACTTTAAAAAACAAAAGCATTTTTTCAAGGGAATTTATTTCCTGCGCACTGGGGGGGTGTTATATTTGGAGGTGGCGCAGTTAAAGGGTTAATGACATTCTCTCACTAGTCAGGGGACTGAGAGCCATCTTCATCGTCTGCTTCCTACTGACTTCTTTCTCAAGCTAATCAGACTCTGTGTTAACTCTTAACTCCTTTGCTTTGAATGGTAAATATTTCTCTCAAACCATTGATGTCACTATGGGTTCTCTATATGGAGTACTTTAAAATTGTTCTTCACCCTGTTTTGCATTTTTTTTTATTTTTTATTTTTACTTTTGCTCTTTGGCCTCTTGACTAGTCTTATCAAGTCTTTCCTCTCTTAACAATCTGGCTCCATCATCAGTTTCAAAGTTGAATGGCAATCTAATTCACTCTTTACTTTCTTTGATGTACATGTTCACTGCTGTGTGATTCCATAAGTGTAATTGCTTAAGTGTAGTTACAGGATGAGAGATATACTCGTGGTGTCCCATCTTCCCAGTACTTTCTGGGGGGAGCCCCATCGGCTCCCTGGAACTATCCAGGCTGAGATTGCTAATACAGTGGAACATCGAGTGACGAGTGCCTCAATTTACAAGCATTTTGAATAGCGAATGCGCCGATTTCCGACAATTTGTCTCAATTTGCGAGCGCTCGTTTGATTAACGAGAAAACCACATGGTGCGTTCTTGTTGCTTCTCACACATTCTCGGACGCCTCCGACGATGCAAATAAATTGTTATTTTTTAAAGATGCTAATGATGCTGGGATGTAAAGTGGGTAACTGCTGTGATGTTGCAAAGCATTGTATTTTTTTTTTGTAGAATAAACCCCCTCAAAAATGAAAAAAAATTGAAAATAGAACAAGTGTCAAAAAAGGTTCGTTCAGTGTGCGCCAGGTAGGGTGCTCCATTATTAATAAATAAATGAAAAATACAAAACAAATTGAACATTTGAAACAAAGAAAGATTGTCATAATGGAGTAGCCTATCTGACAAACACTGAACGAACCTTTATGACATTTTTCCTTTTCGGGGGAGCCCCCTTCGGCTCCCCAGAGCTATGCAGGCTGAATGGATATGTATAACTTTCTGGCATCAGTCAAAGTGCATGGAGTTCTTGCCTACCGGGGACCACGAGCCAGAACCTGGCCCCCTCATAGAGGCACGAGGAGCAATGGCCTATAGAAACCCCCGTGTGGTATGGAGCATTCCATGTCTGCCATCGACCGGGACAGGCACCCAGAAAGGTAGGTGCCCCAAAACAAACCCCTATGCTGGTACGTCATCATCTTATTCTATGACGTCATCATGTCGACGCACCGTCGTCTATGCAAGCCCTCCCTCCCCGGCAGGGGGGAAAGGGGAGCCCCAGACTCTCTACGCCAGCAATCCAACTGGCAGTTCTTGGTTGATGGGTGTCTGGTGTAGTCACGTGCCGTATCGGGTTCCCTGCAAGTCCCTTGTTTAGGGGTATCTTTGGGCTCGTGGGTGCCTCCGTGCCTTTGTGCTTGCTTCTCAAGTTCTCGGGGGTTTGTTACATTCTTTGATGCTTCCGATATTATGAGAACATTTGTTGACTTTTGGTGAGGCTTCCATTTAGTCCTTTCTCGGACTCGTTGGCCCTCTTCTGTACTACTTGTTTTCATTCAATTCTAGTTTCGCCTTGTTTTGTATTCCCCTCGTCTCTCCTTCCTGTCTCGACGTGCCTCGTATTCATTACATACTCCTTGCTGGTGTGTGTGTACGATATGTGTACATCTGACTGGTGTACGCACTGCGCCACCCGGAGGGCAGGTGGTGCGGTTCATACCTCAAGCGCAGGGGCAGGAGTGATCGTTTTGTTTTTGGGGGGTGTACACGTGTTGGTGATCCGCATTCGGTCTCGGGGGTTTTCTACACCTTCTCGCTCGTCTCCTCTCTCCAGTTATTGCCCCCAGATGCTAGGGGTGTTCTGGATTTTATGTGAGAAATTCTCATAAAAGG
The DNA here is from genome assembly GCF_040958095.1 of Procambarus clarkii. Classification (NCBI taxonomy): domain Eukaryota; kingdom Metazoa; phylum Arthropoda; class Malacostraca; order Decapoda; family Cambaridae; genus Procambarus; species Procambarus clarkii. Next base: position 16,249,633 of record NC_091168.1, read on the forward strand.
AGCATGGTTGCTTGGAGCGGCTTGGCCACTCCAACCAGAGCCAGAACCTGGCCACCCTCAAGAGAGGCACGAGGATCAATGGCCTAAAGACACCCCCGTGTAATTAGAAGCAGTCTTTGCTTTCCATCTACTAGATCAGGCACCCAGAAAGGTAGGAATTTCAAAACAAACTGCTGTTGGCCAAAAAATTGCAAACCGAAAGTCGAAAAAACAAACAGAACTCCCAATCAAAAACAGGAAACAAACATGACGTCACCACAACCGCCGTGCCTCTGTGCAACCCCACCCACCCCGGGAGGGGGATGAAGGAGTCCCAAACCTCCACGCCAGCAACTCTACCCAGTTCAAAGGCTGTTGTGATGGTGAACGGTTGATCGTTCTGGCTCCACTCTGCGCAGTACTGCAGTGCGGTGTTGTTTCTCTGTATTGGTGGTGTGTGAGCCAGGAGTAACCCAAGAGTACTGGGGCTGCATGCACCCAGGGCTACCTTCCCTAGGTGCCCCATAAGTACTGCCTTTGCGGTTTCAGGGTAATCTTCCATGAGCCATTCGGGAGCAGCTACCTCCGTGTGGTTCTGTCGCTGCTCGGTGATTGCCGGCCCTTGGGGGTTTCAGCTCTGGTGGTTCTTACTCCTGTTTTCCCTTGGGCAGGAGGTAGTTTTGTCGCTGGCTGGGGCACGAGGTACTGTGCAGCTGTTTGATATATGCATAGCGACCGGTTCCGTTCACCTGGAGACATTGTGCTTTTACGGGGGTTTTCTTTTGTTTTTATTTTGTTTTGCCTGGCGGGGGGTCTGCCTGGTGTGGTGATAGGACCACTATTAGGTTTTTGTTGGCCCTCAACTAGGTCCCCATGCTTGCACATGTCGCAGGGGTTCAGCTTTTAGTTTGTTTGCTTGGTAGCACTGGGATAACCAGTTAGACTGGACTTGTCGCCTGGGCTTCCCTTAGCAGTCAGCCTAAGGGCCCTGGAACCCCCATTGGGGCTCAGTAGTCCAATGTAAGAGACTTCCGAGTTCCACCTCCCCTTGTGCGAGTTTGAAGGTTGCTCTTTTCCCCTGTCTCAGGGTGACACTCACCGTCTGCCTCCGCCTTGCTGCCTGTTGGGGTCAGTGACACCTATGACCCGGAGTCCTGCGAGTGGTGTTCTTTGCTTGTACTCCAACTCATCCAGTCCACTGAGACTGATATTTTGGTGCAGGCAGTATTAGCGTTGCATGTGTGGTTTAACACTTTCGCTCGGGGATGACGCAGCATTGCGTCATCCGTTTACTGGCGGTAATGCCGGGGATGACGCAGCATTGCGTCATCCACTTTAAAAATTCGCCAAAAATCAGGTTTGTATCCGATTTTTTGGGGACTGGTTTTAAAATGTGCGCCGATGTCTTCCCATTTCCTTTGTTGAGCCTCGTGGCCCTCAGGCGGCTTGGCACACGCCGTGGGCCCATTGTCTTTGCTCCACTGTTGTGACCAATGTCGTCTCCCCTCGCATCTCAAACGTGTGAACATTTCGGCTATTTTCCGTGGCTATATTTCTTACTGCGGCTTTAGAAACTATCTACGCTTACTCCACGATGGATAGTAATCATGAACAAGGCCCTTCCAGGAAGAAAATTGCGAAAGAAAGGCTTGAAAAGGGTGGGAATTGGGAGTGTAGTAGGAAGGCCTCTGAGCGCTCACTCACGGCTAACGCGTGGCCCGTCTTCAACTCGTCGGCGGTTGGAGCGTGACCAGGTGTTTTTTTTTATATGCTAATGTTCCTCTAGAGAATTGTATTACGAACCCATTGAGACCAAAATGAAAGACCTAGGACAAAAATTGAGGTGACCAGAGTGAAAATAGTGAAAACATTTTATCCCGTTTGCGCGCTCCCGGGTAACTCGTTCGCACTTTCTCTGTTTGCTGCGGGTAATTAGCCGGGCTTTTGGAGTTTATATGCATTTAGTGCTGTAGAGAATTTTATTGCGAACACAATGATACCAAATTTATTCTCGTAGAAGGAGAATTGAGGTGACAAAGTTGAAGAGAGTATACACTTTTCGGAATTAACGCGCGCTTCCGTGACACGCTGGGGCCCATATCGCCCTGTCGAGGGGTGGCGTGCGGGGTGAGTGAAAGTGTTAAGTTGCAACATGCGAGGTTGGTTGCCTTTCCGGATGCCCCGCAGCTACCCCGCTGAATTATACTGGTAGTGAGACTCGAGCGGCTTCGGGGATTGCCCCTTCCGGATTGGCGGGGGAGGCATTCGAGCCTGGTCCTCCTGCCGGAGCTTTTGGGCCACGCCAGCAGGCCTTCCTCATCCCTGCTTTTCTGGTGGACTCTGCTTTTTCTCCAAAGCAGAGGGTTTGGAGGATGGCTCAACCCCGGGTCCGGACATGGAGGATTCTGGAGCTGGGGAGGAGTTAACTTGGCGGGGCCTGGGCCCCACTGGTCCTTGCTTGGGTATTTGGTACCCTCGGTGCGGGGCTTGTTACAGGGGGAGGGTTTTTCCTATCCCCCTCCCTGTACGAATTTGTTACGAGTTCAACTCTTCCCCGGGTTCGATTCCAAGTTGCCTTGGGTTCTTCGGTTCCCTCCTGGAGGTTTTTGGCTTCTCGCATCCCACCAAGGAAGGTGTGGGAGGGCCCCTTGCGGCTTACCTCCTGCGAGACCTGGATTACGCCTCGATATTGAAGCCTTATTCTTTTTGAGTTAGACTACTCTTTTCCTTATTGCTGTGCGTTACAAGGTGTTGGAGTCTTCCTGTCTAGCAGACTGCTTTTTCTTCGTGGGGTGCTTGGCATTCGTCCTGTCGGACTGCGCACTTGAATGGCGAGAGTTGCCTACGGTCGTTCAAGTAACCGGCGTCCCAAACTAACAAGCAATCTGCTAAAAGCTGAACCCATGGGACGTGTCCACTCGCGAGGGTGAAGCAGGGGGTGCCACCACACAAACGACCCTAATAGAAGGGGAGGAAAAAACAAGACAGACCCCCCACCAGGCAAAAACAAAAAGAAAAGAAAAACCACACAAGTGGACAACGTACCCAGAGGGAACAGAGCCAGCCGCTGTTATAGGTGAAAACTAGCTCCGCAGTACCCTACGCCCCACCAGTGCAATGACTACCACTTACCCCAAGGTAAACAAGGGGGGAAAACCCCAAACACTCAGGGCGGCCAAACGCCAAGCAGCGAAAAGCCAACAGAGGTAGACCCAAGGCGACTTGTGGAAGGCAACCCCAAGCCCCAAGGGCGGTACTTACAGGGCACTCAGGGAAGGTGACCCTAAGCACATGCAGCCCGAGTACCTGAGAATATTACTCCCAGCTCACACGACCACCGTAAGAGCAGCACTGAAAACAAGTCACAGCACTGAGACAAGACTGGAGCTGGAGCCACACGACCATGCACGATCCCATCAGCCGAGGAACTGAGGTGTGGATCGCCGGCTCGGGGGTCTGGGGCTCCCCCTTCCCCCTCCCGGGGAGGGTGGAGCTGCGCAGACATGCGGCACGGCTCGTGTGACGTCATGCTGGTTTGCTCGTTTTTCTTTTGGGGAGTTCTGTCCACTCTTTTGTCAATTTTTGTTGTTAACCAGACTAGGGGTTTGTTTTGGGGCGCTTACCTTTCTGGGTGCCTGTCCTGGTCGATGGCAGATATAGAATGCTCCAAATCACATGTGCATTCTATGGGCCATTGCTCCCCGTGCCTCTCTGAGGGGGCCAGGTTCTGGCTCGTGGTCCCCGGTAGGCCTAGAACTCCACCCACATCGACTGATGCAAAATAGTTAGGATATCCATATCAGCCATGGATAGCTCCGGGGAGCCTCCGGGACTCACCCAGAAAATGGCGTTTCATTACATTCAACGCTGCTTTTTTTTTTTTTTTTTTTTTAAGAAACATAGAGCAGCCTACTTGACACACCGAACGAACTGTTTGCAATTAAGAAAAATAAAAAAAAATAAAAAAAGTGAACAAAGTTGAAAAAAGAACAAATGTCATAAAGGTTTGTTCAGTATATGTCTGGTAGGCTGTTCCATGTTAAAAAAAAAAATTAAAAAATAAAATTAAAAAGGAACAAATTGTATAAAACGAAAAATATCATAAAGGTTTGTTCAGTGTATGTCAGGTAGGCTGCTCCATTATTTAAAAAATTGAATATCATATTGATGTTTTTCGGTGGTGGAACGGATTATTTTTATTTCCAATATTTTTAAAGGGGAAATTTGTTTTGAAAGATGAGCATTTCACATGACAAGCTTGGTGCCAGAACGGATTAAATTTGTTAATCGAGGTTCCACTGTATTAGACTTTGGCATCAGTCAGTGTGAATGGTGTTCTTTAGGCCTACCAGGCACCCCTCAGAACCTGGCCCCCCTCAGAGAGGCACGAGGTTCAATGGCTTATAGAAATCCCTATGTTGTTGGAAGCATTCTATGCCTGCCATCTACCGGGATCAGGCACCCAGAAACGAGCATGACATAACCACGTTGTCGCGCCACCATCTGAGCAGCTTTCCCCTCCCCATGAGGAGGAAGGGGGAGCTCCAGACCCCTCGCACCAGCTACCCAAGACCCTAGTTCTGAGGCTGATGCGGTAGGCTGAAGTCGTGTGCTCTGGCTTCGGTTTTTGTCTTCAGCTCGGTGCCCTTCTGGTGTGGTGGCTGTTATGTAGGGGGGGGGGGCGGGTGCGTGAGCCAGGAGTTCTGGGTTGGGTTCTGCCTCTATTTGGTCGTTTGCTGCTCGGTTTTCAGCTGCCCTTTGTGTGCTGGGGTGTTCTGGCTTCTTTGTTCGCCTTAGGGTAAGAAGCAGTTTGCACTGGTAGGAGGGCAGGGACCTCCTGCTAGTTTCACCTATCATAGCGGCCAGCTCTGTTCTGCCTGGGCACGTTGTCCTCTTGCGGGGTTTTACTTTTTTTTCCCTCCCTGCCTGTTGGGGGGGTCTGCCATTGCTTGGTTGTCCCCCTCCCTGTTTCTTGTTTACTTCTGTATTCTGGTGGCACCCCCTGCTAGGTCCCCGTGAGTGTACATGTCCCTGGGGATCAGTACATATAAGGTTGTTGGGTACAGGCTGCACAGGTGTTGCTCGTTGGGTTCAGGGCCCCCTTGTCTTTTCCCTGTTGTGGTTCAGTCTGGCCCCACCCCCTGGCACCTGTATCTGACTCCAAACTGGCTGTGGATTTCGGGGTCAGGGCGGGGTTTCGATTGTTTATTTATTTATTTATATATAAGAAGGTACATTGGGTTTGTGAGAATACATAGCATAGTATTTACAATTTTGTAAAGCCACTAGTACGCGCAGCATTTCGGGCAGAAACGTCTTGAAAGAAAAGAAAAGAATTGTCTTGAGACTCGGGCGGTCTCGGGGATTGCCCCTTCCGGGGTGGTGACAGAGGCATTCGAGCCTGTTCCTCCAGCTGTGGTGTATAGATCTGACCAGTGGGCTCCCTTCCTTAGTGTTTTTACGGCTGCTCGGGCTTTTTCTTGTGAGGCCGGGGCTTTGGGGGGACGGCTCGGCCCCGGGTCCTGCCATGGAGATTCCCGGGGCAAGGGAGGGGCTGACTTGGGGGCCTTTGGCCCCGTTGGACCCCGCCTGGGTTTCTCTACCCTCTGAGCCCTGTATGCAGCAGGGCTTGCGGTTGCGGGGAGTGGGGTTTTCCTCCCCCCCCCCCCCCCCCCCCCTCTGCATGCGAGTTTGTTGGGAGTCCTTTTCTCTCAGGTAATTCTCCTCTTATCTCTCCAGTCAGAGCCCCATGGATACTGGGGGTGTTCTGGATTATATGTATATGGGAAGGACATGTAGTTCTTCTCTCTGCTTACGGGTATGTGGGGTCGCATCTGCCTCTGCACTACACCTCTTCTCCTCATGCACATGTGGCTCTGGTCGTATTCTACTAGCGATGCTCCCGGACACGATAGTGCCTACGCTCTACAGGTGAGCGTTTGCGGTTTGGCGACACTTTCAGTCGGGCGCTGGTTCGCAGTTTTTGGATGAGTGTTGGGCGTTGTTTGTGGCATTTTGTTTGGCCCCTTGCGTTCTTCTTGCCGTGACCTTCCTATGTCAGTCTGTATTGTTATTCATTACACGGTGGGGCACTGCCCCGTTTTTCGAGATCTTTCTGTAGTCTTTCAGTGCCTGGGTCTTTTCTTGCCTGTGGGTGCTCCTTCCTTGATTCCTTCATTGCTGTCTGGACACTCATTCACTGACCACCATGCAGTGCCTGGCTGAGCCCTTACATATGCATGGGATTCTCTCTGTATGTGTGGTGGATCATGTCCATTGTGTTCCCAATTGCTGCCTCATCTTCTTCGTTCCTCTTATTGCTTCTTCTCTCTTGTCCCTAGCTGTTGGTGTTTGGACTGTCTTTCAGGTCTTGTCCTTGCGTTTTACTGTATTTCCTGTCTCTATACTTCACATAGTTGTGTTTTAGTATGTGCATATTGGCTATGCTTATGTTCGTGCTAGGTTGGACATGTCCATGTTCCATTCCCTACTTTTGCACAGCCCTGTGTTCAGTTATTTTCCTGAGTTTTCATCTTCTCCTTGTATGTTCCTACCAGTTCTGGGTTGCCCTGTATGCAGGTGGTGGTAGATTCCATTCATCCTCTCCTGCCCCTACAGTTTCTTTTCGTTGGGATGGGGGGTGCTAGGTTTCCGGCCCTGACTCCGGCCTTTTCTTTGTGTTCCCTTCCAGACAGTGCGTTTTTGTTTTCGTGCTGTTCACGTCCTGGTTAGTTCTCCTCGTATATTACTCGGCGTCGCGTGTGTCGTTCTGCCCGGCTAGGGCTGGTTGTGCCGCTTCTGAGGGATGCGGTGTCCCTGTTTTTTTGCTTTGCGTCTAGCGTTTCGGCTCGTGGTGCTCGCTTCCTCAGTGGCCTCGGCCTGGGCCCTGGCTCTTAGGTTTTCGTTCCAATTTTGTCCTTGCTGTTTGAGGTGTCTGCGGTTCGGCATTTTTCTGCTTGTGGCTTCTTGTTGTCGTCCATTGTAGGAATTGTTGGTCCTTCAGGGGTCCCAGGGGGTTCCTCCCGGGCGGGTCGTGTCTGCTTGCCCAGGTTCGTTCTTTCCTATCTCGCCAGGTTTGGGTTTCTGGTTCCTGGCTTAACCCAGGTTGTTGGCACGTTCCTGATCTCATAATGACGCTTCTCACGAGCCTCGTGACGGAACCACAGCGTCTCCAATCACCTGACGAGCTCGCTAGCATTCAATATTGCTCGGATGTTTCCCAAATTTGTTTAGCATTTATTAAATTCCAAACATTTTTCAGGAGGGTGGTTGTGTTTTGTGACTTTTTTTTATTGTTGTGTGCAGTTTGCCTCAATAGCGAGATGAACTTTGATTCACATTGGCTCCTCTTCCATTTGAGGAGGTAAGACAACACTTGAAAAGTTCATGTTGCTGGTGGGAAGATATGTTTAGGGGAACCTGACATGAATGTGGCCCTGTAGAGTCAGTGGTATAAGCCAAGGGAAACCTCTGAAGCCTGCTAGAAAGAGACATTTCATTACACTTAATGTTGTAGTTATTTACTCTAACTGAACATCTTTTCATGTCTTCTCCTGTAGTTTGCCATTTTTATTCTTTATCACCCCTTATTTTGGTATACTACTGGGCAGATCAGTGATGAACACTATAAACATAAGCAGGGGTTAACAGTGATCCTTGTACACTCCTTTGAAAACCTTTCCTTATAAAGAGAATTTAAGGTTTTGAATATATTACTTAATTTTTTACATAGATAATTTTCCATATTATATTGTACTTGTTTAAATGCCATACTTAGAGCCATGAATGCTCAGTCTGCAAATCTGTCTTATGGAAGATCTTATTGGCAGGATCATAAAAGTCAGTGTGAAATGCACAATTTTCTTGACATCCAAATAATTTGTAGTTTATTGAGTGCACCACACTATATGATTTATCCATCTTTCCTTTATGATTATCTAGTAATTGACCTAACTCTTAATGAGACTTGTTTACTAGTCTTTCTCTGTCTCCTTTCTTTAATGTTGATGTGATGTTGACCATCATCCACATGCTGTGGGTGGTGTTCCTCCCTTTCATAAGAATTACTTAATCCTTAAACTGCACAAAACGTCATAAGATGTGTGACATTGAAGGGGGTATAATTAAAAAAAGTATTTGAATTATGTAAAAATTAATTAAAAATGTTAAACAAATCTCCAACTTATTGGCTTCAGCTTCGTGAAACTTTCATCAAATTTTTTTCAGAAATTGATTTTAGACGAATATTTAAAAAAAAGAACGTTTTGCTGATACAGAGAACAGCTCCTATTAACTGGAACTGATGGATAATGCAATAATAGAGAGATGCAAGCACCTGTCTGATGCACAAAGAAGAAGAATGGTAGTAAGAAGTGTTCACAAAGTGGATATACAGCTGGTGCCTTTATAGCATTGTCAGTAATACATAATAACACAAATAATAATGAGTAATTATGTTATTAAGCGCTTTTTTGTTATATATCATATAAATACATTGCCCAATGTTATTATCAGTTACTTTCAACAATGTCGAAAAAATATTTTTTCTGTGGGGAGCCCCTACGGCTCCCTGGAGCTTATCGGGCTAATGTGTGTTATGTTAGACCGGGACATTAGCTAAGGAGTTCAGACCTACCAGGGACCAGCGCCAGAACCTGGCCCCTTCAGAGAGGTTTCAGGGAGCAATGGCCCTGGAAAACCCCATATGGTTGGGGGTTTTCCTTATCTGCCATCGACCGGGGTTAGGCACCCAGAAAGGTAGGCGTAACAAAACAAACCCCACATGGTAAGAAACTACAACAAAAACCGAACAGAGAGGTAGAAAACTCCCTACAATCCCAAGGAAACAAGCAAACATCACACTTTACTGCCGCGCCGATCGTCCGCGCAGCCCTCCCCACCCCGGGAGGGGGAGGGGGGAGCCCCGGACCTACCGCGCCGGCTGCCAAGCTTCAGTTCGTTCGCTAATGTCAACCGGGATTGACGCTTCTCTGGCCTCAGTTTCCTAGGCGGTGTTTGCCTTGTGTGGCGTTCACTGCCGTGTGTTGTGGTGTGCGGTGGCCAGGAGTACTTCATCAGTGCCGGGGCTGCATGTGCTTAGTGGCTGACTTCCCTAAGCGCCCTGTGAGTACTGCCCTTGCGTTACAGGGTTATCTTCCCTGGGGCGTTCGGGAACCATTCCCGTAGAGGTTCTTGCTGCTCGGCATTTGCCTCGCCCTTGGGGCCAGCTGGGGCTTGGGGCCCTTGTTTGGCCCTGGGTAGGGATTGGTATTGTGCTGGTTAGGGCGTCAAGGTGTTGCGCAGCCTGCCACCTAAGCGGCGGCCGGTTTCTGTTGCCTCTGGAGACGGTGTACTTTTGCGGGGTTTTTCTTTTGTTTTTCATTTTCTTGCCTGGTGGGGGTCTGCCTAAGGTGGTTATAGTTCCACTGGTAGTGTTTGGCGGCCCTCTGCTAGGCCCCCGTGCTTGTACACGTCTCAGGGGTTTTCAGTGCTATAATCTACCCTCTTGTTATGTTTGGGTTTCTTAACCGGTTAGCAACACCTTGCCCGGGCTTCCCGTAGTTGTTACCCTACGGGCCCTGGAAACCCCTGTCTGGGCTCGGGGGACCATTGAATGTGTCTTCCGGGTTCCAACCCGTCTTGAACGGGATCGTTGGTTGCTGTTCCCTTGTCTCCGGGTGACAGTCGCCATTTTTACCTCCGTCATGCTGCCTGTTGGGTCACTGACACCTTGACCCGGAGTCTTGCGAGAGATTCTCTGCTTGTTCTCCAGTACTCTCCTGATGTTATTACTGTTCAGAGTACAGGCGGCATCCGTGTTGCAAGCTAGGTTAGGTTGCTGCAACATGCTAGGTTGGTTTCCCACTCGAATGCCCCGTGGCCGCCCCGTTTGGTTAGGTGCTGCTCGCCCCTTTCTCTCCATGTTCCCGGCTCCGGACCGTCTGCGTGTTTCTGGGTCGGGGCGGGGTTCAGTTGCGGCAGAGACTCGGGCGGTTTTCGGGGGATGCCCCGTTCGGGTTGGGGACGGAGGTTTGAGCCTGTGCCTCCTGCCAAGGCTTCTGGGTCTTACCAGCGGCCCTTTCTTGTTGCCTTTCCCATGGGCTCTTGCTTTTCTTTCAGGGCGGAGGGCTTGGAGGACGGCTCTGCCCCGGGGCCTCTGTTGTTGGTTCCCGGGGCTGTGGGGGATGCCTACTAGCAGTTCTGGGGCGGTTTTGCCCCTTCAGGGGTTTTTCTGCTGTTGGGCGTCGTTTTTCGCCCTTCCAGTCTGCTAGCTTCCCACATTTGCTGGCGTGTTTTTGTGTATTAAGCGTCAGTCACAGCCCCTGCTGGCAGCCATTTTCGTCTGCCGGTTTCCCGGCGTGGCCACCAGGGCGGCGTTGCGGTTTGTTTACATGCGTCTGGGTGTGCGAGCGAGCGTCTCTGGTGAGTTTTCAAAAAATTTGCACGGTTTTTGTTCTCCTGTTGTCGTTTCTTTGTTTTTCTGGTGTTTTCTTGCCGTTGCCTGTTCCTCTGGGAACGTTTGGGTGTTGATTTTGGGTCTGAGCCTCTGGGTTTAGGCTCAGTGCCCCTGGCTGGTATGCTTGCTCCCACACCTTGCCCCTCGGTTTTCGGTCTGTTGGGACCGTTTTCCCAGGGCGTTCTGCTGGGGTCTGTGCTTTGCCTTTTAGTGGTGTTCTCCGCTGGCAAATGTGGTGGTTTGGGCTCCCCCTGGTTCGATTCTGGGTTCCTTTGGATTCCTTGGTTTCGTTCTGGAGGTTTCTTCCTCTTGGGCCCCCTTTTGTGGGTTCAGGGGACTTTGTGTCCTCATGTGACCCGGTTCTGCCTTTTGGGGTTCCGGGGTCTTCCTGGCTTGCAGACTGAGCTTTTTGGGTCTTGGCACATGTTGTGGTTGTGCTGGGACTTTGTGGTTTTGCTGTCGAGGTGGGCCTTTTGATGCAGTTTTGTGCCTTCTTTGCCTGGCCGGCGTAGTGCTCTTTGCCACTAGTCGGCGGCTTGTGCTTTTACACTATATGTCCTCACCTAGTTGTGCTTGTGGGGGTTGAGCTCTGGCTCCTTGGTCCTGCCTCTCAACCGTCCGTCAACAAGGGTATCGGTTCCTGTGCCTCTTGGGCTGTCATGTCTACATGTGACGTTGTATGGGGGTCAGCCTCGTTCCTTGTGTGAGGAGTCGCCACATTACTTCTTAGTGCCTTCCCGTTCCCATTCTGACTCAGAAAAAAAAAAAAAAAAAAAAATACTTCTATCTGTGGCTCTTTTGGGTACTCAGTTTCCACCTGTGTCCCCTAGTGCGTGTGCCCCTTGTGTTACATAGCCTGTCCTTCTCAACCCTGTCGATTCCCTTGGGTATCTTGTATGTGGTGATCAGGTCTCCCCTCACTTCCTCTTCCAGCGAAGTGTGGTTTCATTCCCGTAGTCTCTCCTCATGACTTCGGTAGTGTACTTTTTCTTTCTGAAGGGGTTCTGTTCCCTTCTCTGTTGACTGGGCGCTGGGGGAGCAGCTTGCTCTGTTGCCTCTCGCTTGGTCCCGCTGTTGGTGGGCGCTTTGGGTTGTCTTCCGGCCTCTGCTGGCGTCGGAGGACGGCTTCTCCCCCTTGGGGGGGGTTCAGAGCTGGCGGGGTGGGCTTCTTCCCTGCGCTTCGTCATTTCTTCTTCGTGGGTGCGTGGGGCGTGGTCGATCCGCCCCATCCTTCTGGGCTTCCCGTCTGCTCTTTGCAGTCATGAGCTTTTCCAGTCTGCAGTTCTTCTGGTCTACTTCCGTCTGCGCCCTGGATCCTCTGCCCTGCTCGGAGGACTGTTGTCTCCTGTTCGGATTCTGTTCGGGCCGGGTGCATGGATGGTGGACCTGGACCTCCAGGTCACTTCTTGGCACGTTCCTCTCCAGTTTTTCTGGGGCTAGCACGGTTGGTAATTACCTATGTGTACTTACCTACGTGTAGTTACAGGATGAGAGCTACTCTCGTGGTGTCCCGTCTTCCCAGCACTCTTTGTCATATAATGCTTTGATTATATTTGTCATATTGTCATATAATGATTGTCATATGTCATAATGTCTTCATATGTTTGTCATACAATGCTTTGGTGGTGGGGCTTCAGGTTTGCTGTTTTTCTTGCATTCCCTATTTTGTGAAGGGCACTTGGTATACTCTTTGCATCTTTACCGGATCTTAGTGCCCTGTCTGCGTCTGAGATTCGGTGTCTGGCCTACCTCGACGACTGGCTGGAGTGGGCTCCCAGTCAGTCCGCTTGTCTGCTCGCCAGGGGATGGTTCTTTCCAGATCGCTGGGTTTGGTTTCCTGGTGATCTGGTGGTTTTACCTTCTGTTTCCGTCCCGGGTTCGGACCTGGGCCTTGTTTCAGGCTCTTGGGCCCCTCATTGTCTTCCCTCCAGAAGTGTTACTGTGGCTGTGGTCCCGCCTTTGGCTGTTCAGGAGGGGGTCCCGGGTTGCTCAGCGGTTGCTTGGGCGGTTGTGCGGGAGTTTGCACTTCGGCGTGCTTGTCTGCCCGCGGAGTCGGGTTTGGCTCCGGCGTCGGTTGGTTCCTACGGAGACTCCACTTCCGCCTCTTGCATTCCTTGGGTTCCTCTGGGGGATCTGGTGTTGGTGCTGCGTCACCAGCTTCCTCTTTGGGGTTTTCGGGGTTCCGTGCCTTGGCGGCTCCCCGAGCCTTCGCTCGATGTGTTCACGGACGGGTCGTCTCTCGGCTGGGGCTTTGTGACCAGTGCTCACCAGGTCGGCCGAGGTTGATGGAGTCTGTCTGTCCGTCGGGCTCACAGCCCGGTTCAGGTGTTCATGGCTGTCTGGTTTGCGCTTCGGAGGGTTTGGGTCACTAGGTACTCTACCATTCAGCTCTGTTTGGACTGTTCTCTGGTGGTTCTTGCCGGAACCACAGGGGGTTTGGTTAACCGTGTGGTTCGTGTCCGGGGTGTGTCCTGCGTCCTGGTGGACAGCTGTCTCGGTTCATTCCTCTTCGTGGGTTGGCCAGTCGTCGCCGATTCGTTTTGTTGGCTCTGTTGGGCTTATGGACTCCTGGCCATGGACGTCTTCGGGTCGGCGTGGTCTAGGCGTCGCCCGTTTTGTGGCGCCCTTCCCACCTGCGAGGACTTCACGGTGGAGGCTTTCGGCAGGCCTGGTCGAGGTGGGGGGTACCTGTACCTCTTCTCCCGGTCCAGCTGTTGCTTCGGGTTCTGGCTCAGTTGCAGCCCATTCCCACGAGAACAGTCCTTATGGTTCCACTGTGGCCGGCCCGGCCTTCTTTTCAGACGCTGCTTGATAGGTGTCCGTACCCGGGGCGTTTTTCCTGAGGCTTCGCCTCTTTCAGCAGGCCGAATCGGTCATGTCCGTGACTGGTTCGGCCTTCTCTTTGGCTCTTCGCGTCTGGTATTTTGACGCAGGTATCGCCATCTCTATGGTGTTCAGGTGGCTTTGTTGACGGTGTCCCACCTGCGAGCTTCGTCTTGGAGACTGTATGACGTTTATTACGTCTTCTCGCGTTTTGTTTCCCCTCCGGCCTGCTCATGCGTCGCCTGAGCCATCCTGGTCCTTGTTCAGGGTGCCTTCTTCTCTTCCCCTCAGTTTGTGGTAGCCCCTTCGGTTTCAGTTTCCTCCTCTTGGGTACTGGTGGTAGCTTTATTGGTGTGCAGCCTTTCTCTGTCCTGGCGACGGTCGAGACGGCTGCTTTCCGGAGGGGTTCTTGGGGTATTGGTCCTTGTTTGGTTTGGCCGGGGGGTGCGTCCTGTGTTGTCCAGTTGTGCTTTTTGCTGTTGCTGGCGTACCATGCCGGGAGATGCGCTGTGGTTGATCCGGTTCCTTCGTTCCCTGTTTTCAGGGCTCGGGTCTCCCGGGTCGTCCGCGGTGTTTTCCTTCTTACTGCGGTCTGTCTTTGCGCCCGTGCTGTTCAGACGTTTGCAGCAATTGCTGCTGTGTTGGTGACGTCTCGGGCGCAGGGAATTGTGGGTCGCACAGGTTTTTGGCCGCCCATCCATATGTGCGTCTGTTCTTGGGCGTTCTTGTTGCCTTGGGTCGCAGGTTTGCGACCGGTTGTCTTGGCTTTGCGTTGCAGAGTTTGTGGCGGCCGCCTCCCGGGTTAGCCCTTTCTTTCCTTCTCTTTGGGTATGAAGCTCCAGGGAGCCGTAGGGGCTCCCCACAGAAAACCAGCGTTGAATGTAATGAAACGCCATTTTCTGGGTGAGCCCCGGAGGCTCCCTGGAAACCCTCCCTCCCACCGGTCGGCGGTTTTTTCGCGTTGGTTGAAGCTTAGCTTCCGAACTGGAGCTTGGCAGCCGGCGCGGTAGGTCCGGGGCTCCCCCCTCCCCCTCCCGGGGTGGGGAGGGCTGCGCGGACGATCGGCGCGGCAGTAAAGTGTGATGTTTGCTTGTTTCCTTGGGATTGTAGGGAGTTTTCTACCTCTCTGTTCGGTTTTTGTTGTAGTTTCTTACCATGTGGGGTTTGTTTTGTTACGCCTACCTTTCTGGGTGCCTAACCCCGGTCGATGGCAGATAAGGAAAACCCCCAACCATATGGGGTTTTCCAGGGCCATTGCTCCCTGAAACCTCTCTGAAGGGGCCAGGTTCTGGCGCTGGTCCCTGGTAGGTCTGAACTCCTTAGCTAATGTCCCGGTCTAACATAACACACATTAGCCCGATAAGCTCCAGGGAGCCATAGGGGCTCACCCAGAAAATGGCGTTTCATTACATTCAACGCTGGTTTTTTAGGGGAACTTTTTTTTTAAGTTTAAGTTTTTTCCTCCTTTGTTTATTATTTGAATTTGTTTTAACCATTACATCCTGAAGAATTCATACTCATCCCTAACTATGTGAAGCCAGAATTAAATTGGTCAACAAATAAATCAGTTACAACTCTCAGAACTTGGGACTTTGAATTTTTTTGGCTGATTTTGTCACAGATTTCAAACTCTATTTTCCTTGTTTCTTTAGGTTGTTTTGATGATTAGGGACCAGATTAGGGCTATTCTGTGGAGAGCCTCTTCAGCTCCCTAGAGCTATACCGGGCTGATGTGTATATATTAGACCGTGGCAACAGTCAATCGAAGGAGTTCTAGGCCTACCGAGGACCAGAGCCAGAACCTGGCCCCCCTCAAGAGCGGCACAAGGAGCAATGGCCTAAAGACACCCCAGTGTATTTGGAAGCAGTCTTTGTCTGCCATCTACCAGATCAGGCACCCAGAAAGGTAGAAATTCCAAAACAAACTACTGCTGATCAAATAAATTGCAAACCAAAAGCCGAACTAACACCAGAACTCCTCAATCAAAACCAAGGAAACAAGTCACCACAAATGCAGCGAATCCATCTGCGCAACCCTCCCCCCCTCCCCCAGGAGAGGGACGGGGGGCCCCTGACCTCCATACCGGCAACTCTCCTCAGTTCAAGAGGCTGTTGTGTTGGTGATGGTCGATCGCCCTGGCTCCACTCTTTGCGCAGTGCTGCAGTGCGGTGTTGTTGCTCTGTATTGGTGGTGTGTGAGCCAGGAGTAACACAAGAGTACTGGGGCTGCATGCACCTAAGACCGCCTTCCCTAGGTGCCCTGTAAGTACTGCCTTTGCGGCTTCAGGGTTATCTTCTATGAGCCGTTCAGGAGCAGCTACCTCTGTGTGGTTCTGTCACTGCTCAGTGATTGCCCGCCCTTGGGGGTTCAGCTGAGGTGGTTCTTACTCCTGTTTTCGCTTGGGTTAGGCGGTAGTTTCGTCGCTGGCTGGGGTGCGAGGTACTGTGCAGCTGTCTGATATACGCATAGCGACCGGTTCTGTTCTCCTAGACACGTTGTACTTTTGCAGGGTTTTTCTTTTGTTTTTGTTTTGTTTAGCTTGATGGGGGTCTGCTAGGTGTGGTGGTAGGACCACTACTAGGTTTTTGGTGGCCTTCAACTAGGTCCCCGTGCTTGCACATGTCGCAGGGGTTCAGCTTTTAGATTGTTTGCTTGGTAGCTCTGGGATAACCGATTAGCAGTACCTCGCCTGGGCTTCCCTTAGCAGTCAGCCTAAGCGCCCTGGAAACCCCCATTGGAGCTCAGTGGTCCAATGTAGGAGACCTCTGAGTCCCACCTCACCTTGTGCGAGTTTGAAGGTTGCTCTATTCCCCTGTTTTTGGGGTAACACTCACCATCTGACTCCGCCTTGTTGCTTGTCGGGGTCAGTGACACCTATGACCCCGTAGTCCTGCGAGTGGTATTCTTTGCTTGTATTCCATTCACCCAGTCCACGGAGACTGATATTTGGGTGCAGGCAGCTCTAGCATTGCATGCAAGGTTTAAGTTGGAGCAACATGTGAGGTTGGTTGCCTTTCCAGATGCCCCGCAGCTGCCCCGCTGAATTATACATACTGGTAGTGAGAGACTGGTGGCTTCGGGGATTGCCCCTTCCAGATCGGCGGTGGAGGCATTCGAGCCTGGTCCTCCTGCCGGAGGTTTTGGGCCATGCCAGCGGACCCCCCTTCATTCCTGCTTTTCCGGTGGACTCTGCTTTTTCTCCAAAGGTAGAAGGTTTGGAGGACGGCTCGGCCCCAGGTCCTGACATGGAGGATTCCGGGGCTGGGGAGGAGTTGACTTGGGGAAGCCTGAGCCCCACTTGCCCCTGCTTGGGTGTTTGGTACCCTCGGCGCAGGGCTTGTTGTTACAGGGAGTCGGGTTCGGGTCTGAGTTCCCTTGGGTTCTTCGGTTCCCTCCTGGCGGCTTTTGGCTTCCTGTATCCCACCGAGGAAGGTGTGGGAGGCCCCTTGCTGCTTACCTCCTGCAAGACCCGGATTACGCCTTGATAATGAAGCCTTCTTTTTGAGTGTGGCTCCTCTTTTTCTGTATTGGGTGCATTACAAGGTGCAGGAGTCTTCCTGGCTGGCAGACTGCCTTTTCTTCTTTGGGGTGCTTGGCATTCGTCCTGTCAGAATGCGCACTTGAATGGTAAGAGTTGCCTACGGTCGTTCAGGTTTTCCTGGAGGGTGAGTTGTAGCACCTCAGGGTGTGCTAGTTCGCTCCCGTCCTTCCTTATGATGTCGGCCAGGTGCGGTTTCACGTGCAGGTTCCCTCCCTTTCAGCATCCCTGGTGGCCGAGGATTTGTGCACCCGTGGGCACTTCACTATGGTCTTGCACTTCTTTTCCCTGCTGGAGCTGTCTTCAGACTGTCTCATGCTGGGTGTGGAGGAGCTGGTTTCTGGGCCAGGGTCCGGTGTGCTTACTTCGGCAGCTCGGGCGCCGGCTGCTTTGGTGAAGTTGTATGCACCGTTTCTGAGGGAGGCGATGTCTGTTCTTCGCTTCTCGCCTCGCGTGCAGACAGGCTGTGCTTGTCTAAAAAATTTTGGAATCATCTTGGGCCCTGGCTCTTAGATTTTCATCACCTTTTTGTCCGTTGCTGTTTGCAGAGTCTGCGGTGGTGCTTTTCCTGTCGGCAGCTTTGTCTAGTTGACGGCCTTTGTCGGACTTGTAGGTT
This sequence comes from Procambarus clarkii, assembly GCF_040958095.1. Classification (NCBI taxonomy): domain Eukaryota; kingdom Metazoa; phylum Arthropoda; class Malacostraca; order Decapoda; family Cambaridae; genus Procambarus; species Procambarus clarkii. Next base: position 16,267,046 of record NC_091168.1, read on the forward strand.
CTCCGGGGGGGCCATGGAGGTCCTGCCCGGTAGGGTCGTGCCAGGTCTCAGGGTTCCTTCGGTCGTCGTAAGCCAGTAGTGCCAGATTCGGGGCCGGCACCACCTCTGGAGCCATCGGCATCTGGTCAGCGCAGTAATCGCTCTTAGCGTTGGTTGGGCTCTTGTAGGGGTCGTCGGCCCTTTTGCGGGTTGCTCCGTTGATGGGACGATAGGGGGGGGGGGCTCACGCTGTTTGCTCTCGCCTGGTCCCATGACTCGTGGGCATTCCGGGTCATTTCCTCCAACCTGTGGTGGAGTTGGGTCGCTCCTCCTCCTTTCGGGGGATCGGGGCTGGCAGGGTAGGCCTCTTCTCCTGTGCTTTGTCAGGTCATCCAGGAGTGGGTTTGCTTGTGTGTGGTCAAAACGACAACGTCCCTCTGGTGGGTTTCCCACCTGTTTTCAGTTCCAAAACGGGACTGTGCGGTTCTGTGATTCATACTGGACTTGTCTAGTCTGAATCCCTGGGACTTTTGCCCCCCTCCTTTCAGATGACCACTCTGTCTCAGGTCCGGCTGCTTTTGGCGCCAGGTACCTGGATGGTGTCTGGACCTCCGGGACGCGTAATTACCTAAGTGTAGTTACAGGATGAGAGCTACGCTCGTGGTGTCCCGTCTTCCCAGCACTCTTTGTCATATAACGCTTTGAAACTACTGACGGTCTTGGCCTCCACCACCTTCTCATCTAACTTGTTCCAACCGTCTACCACTCTGTTTGCGAAAGTGAATTTTCTTATATTTCTTCGGCATCTGTGTTTAGCTAGTTTATATCTATGACCTCTTGTTCTTAAAGTTCCAGGTCTCGGGAAATCTTCCCTATCGATTTTATCAATTCCTGTTACTATTTTGTATGTAGTGATCATATCACCTCTTTTTCTTCTGTCTTCCAGTTTTGGCATATTTAATGCCTCTAACCTCTCTTTGTAGCTCTTGCCCTTCAGTTCTGGTTTAATAATGTTATTGTACACATCCCGATTCATCCGGGGTTCAGTGACTAGCTCGGTGTTGTCGTGGGGTGACAAGCTTACCGCTTTCGTTGCCTTCCATTCAGCTTGAATCTGGCACCTCGAGTGTTCACAAGCCTTACCGGGTCATGGTGACCTGTTTGCTTCTGTTAGGGGTTCAGGTTCTGGCTTACCTCAACAACTGGCTGGTGTGGGCTCCCAGCCAGTTCGCGTGTCTGCTCGCTAGGGAGATGGGTCTTTCCCAGCTCGCCGGGTTCGGGTTCATTGTGAACTGGAGGAAGTCCCTTTTGGTTCCCTCTCAGGTTCGGACTTGGCTGGGTTTGGTGTGGGACTCTTGGACCACTTCCTTGTCTCTTCTTCCTGTGACTTTCTTGCGGCTGCAGCCCCACCTCTGCTGTTTTTGGAGGGCGCCCGGGTCACCCGTCGGTTGTTTGAGCGACTGTATGGGAGGCTGAGCTTCGCCGTGCTGGTCTACCCATCAGATCAGATCTGGCTTTGGCGGATGTTCTGGTTTTTTCAGGGTCGTCCCTTCTGCGTTGCCAGCATCCTCTGCAGGTTTTTCGGGGTTCTGTGCTGTGGTGCCTCCCCGAGCCCTCGCTCGATGTGTTCACAGATGCCTTGTCTCTCGGCTGGGGTTTTGTGATAAGTGGTCACCAGGCTTGCCAGGGTCGGTGGGGTCCGTCCTTCCGTCAAGCTCACAGCATGGCGAGGGAGTTCACGGCAGTGTGGCATTCGCTTCAGAGGATTTGGGTCGCTCGAGGAGCAATGATCTGGCTCCATTCAGACTGCTTCCCGGTGGTTCATTTCCTGAACCCCGGGGGTTCGATGCAGTCCTTATTTCTTTGGGGCTAGTCGCTTCGGGTGACTCGTCTGCGGAGTTCGGGTGTTAAGCGTCCTGGCGGACGGCCTGTCTCGGTTCATTCCCCTTCCACGGAATGGACGGTCGACGCCAACTCATTCAGTTGGCTCTGCCAGACGTGCGAGCGCCCAGAGGTGGACCTATTCGCATCGGTGTGGTCGAGGCGTCTTCCAGTTTATGTGATTTCCTTTCCAGACTGCAAGGCCATCAAGGTCGATGCCTTTCGGCTGGACTGGTCGAGGCGGAGTTACCTGTACCTCTTCCCTTCGGTCCGGTTGTTGCTCCAGATCCTGGCTTGGTTGGAGACTTACCAAGGGAGAGTAGTCCTGTTGGCTCCTTGGTGACCGGGCCAGCCTTGGTTTCAGGTACTTCTTGCTCGATGTCCGAACCCGAGGGTTTTCCCGCGGCTCCGCCTCTTTCAGCAGATCGGTCCAGTCCGTTACGTGGCTGGTTCGATCTTCTCCTCCACTCTTTGCGTCTGGGTTTTTTGGCGCGGGTGTATCACCACTTGTATAGTGATCAGGTGGCTTAGTTGATGGTATCCCACCTGCGAGTTTCATCTAGAAGGCAGTATGAAATTTCCTGGCGGTCCTTTCGGCAATTTTTGTCTCTTATCGGGCTAACATACATTAGCCCGATAAGCTCCAGGGAGCATCCAGGGCTCACCCAGTGAATGGCGTTTCATTACATTCAACACTTTTTTTTTTTGGGGGGGGGGGGAGTATTTTTTTACTTCATTTCTACACACATTGACCTACAACTTTCACATACTTGAGTACAAATGCCAAACAATGTTTATTACAACATACAAGTAAACTCATGATTTAGAACTGCCTTATTCATTGTCGATAACTTCAACTTCAATTATATCTATAACTAGAATTTCAACTTCAGTATCCAAAACTCTAGTTTCTGACCGATTCTCACCATTTTTACATAAAGTGTGAACAGCTGTCTGTTCTTCAATCCCTATAGAATTGATTTTTCATAAACTCCAAACGTTTGTATTTACAAATTTTTGTTGTCTAAATTTGCGCATATTTCAAATGCCATGTTGACAATTTTTTTTTTTACAGCAAACTATACTGAAAACCTATATTCTAAATATATAAAAATGAAAATCATATGCTATTCTGAGAGCATAATAACATCAAATGAACAGTTGGTGATATTTTTATATTTTTGCAGCAGATTTCAAAATCTGAAGTTTTCAATATTCAATTTTATGATTATTTTTTATTTTCTTGTTTTTTCAAGTTACACTGGTATCATTTAGACAAAGTTGGAGCATTTGCCTAGTAGATTATGCACAAAACTTTTGAAAGCGTTTCAGAAATTTTTAAAAACTGAGTTCAGTGTCACACATCATATGACATTTTGTGCAGTTTAAAGGTTAAAGACTGACCAGAGGAGGGAGAGTGTGGTTGTTCTCCCCTCCTTCACCCCCTGTCCCAAGGAACTTGCTCCACCCATAAATGACCCAGTGTTGTAATTCATTACTATCGTATGTGTTTGTATTTCGTGCTCCCCAGCACTCGGCTCAATAAACTAGTCTGCTGATGGTCAGAAATTTTAACTTTGCAATATATATTACAATATATGTAGTACTAGTGTTTCTGCACCATATATTCTAGCCCCTAAACATTTTGGAATTTAACTAATTTTTAGGTTAAGAATGACTATACCAATATTTGTGTTAAAGATTGTGATCGTTGCACAAAATTTATACACACTGTGTTGTATAAAAATAGGAAGTGCAGTACAGTACATTTGAAACATATTCCAGTGTATTAAAATAAAGTAAACAATCCATGGGTTGGGAAGAACTGGGAAGGTGGTGTTCTTGTTAGTTTGTATGTTACCAGCCACTTGTCTGTGTGCCGACCCACAGGAAGCTCAACTTCAACACCTGAAAGTATCTCAGTCTGTCAAATTGAGAAATAGTTTGAAATATACCCCCTGTAGTCCTTAAACCTTATACTTTTGAAGTGTGATTTTAGTATTTATCATTTATGCCCTAATTATGGTTTTTAATAAATTTATTTATTTTTTGGATTTGTATAATTATATGTTTCTGTATATTTGTATTCATTGTATATAGTAAAAACAAAATCATGGGTACAGTTAACACAATTAATTTAATATTGCCTGTGAATCAGTGACTTTTATGTAATTAATTTTCATATATTTCTTGTTACTGATTCCTATTCATATTTTCTGGAGACAATATTTTCCCTCATCTATTTCAGATGTCATGAAAGTTTATAGTTCTGCTTCTTAATAACACATGCTTCTTAATTGAGGAACCAATTTGTTGATTATTGGGGGAAAAAAAATGCCAGTGTGTTTGAGACTTATCCTATCTTAAATGTTCTGTTGGGTTTGCACATGAGCAAATTATTTCCATGAACAATTTACCTAATCAAATGCAACACAATATTGGCAAACTTTCAAATACTTTAATAACAATATTACAGCATCTTGAACACATCTGGCTCCATGATCTGCTTGTTAGGAAGTTTCTTTCTGGCTCATTTTCTTATACAGTATATAAAACTGAGCTTCACTGAAACTTGAAATAAGGGTTAATATAGCTAATCATATCCATTATGCTTTTGATGGAGTTCACATTAGGCTCAGTTTAATTTGAATAAATAAATAATAAATTTAAATTCTCAATCTTTCATAGCTCCTATATTAATGCAGTTAGCAGTAATATGCAGTTAGCATATTTACATTGAAGGATGAGCCTTAGAAGTGTTTCAACTCCATCTGAGGTTCAAACAGCTTTTGGTATTATTGATAAATGCGTGAGAAAGAGTGAGGTGTGCAGGATACTAATACACTATTCCTTCCCATGTGATGCGGGGGTTGTTCATGAGCAGATTGAGAACATTAAGCTCCAGGTTAGCAGAGAGTGAGTTCTTTTTAGCATGCTCGGGTGATGGTGGTGGTACAGGTGAAGGTGGTGATGGTAACTGCATTGTAATTGGTTCTCTTAGTATTAATCCTGGTTGTGTTGACGGTGCCGTGTATGCTGTAGTGATGTAATTGGCTTAACAGTCTATCATGTGTAAATCAGAATGGACAGGCTCAACAACTGTGCACGTTCTTTGGACTTTGGGATCCTTTATTTTTAGCATATTTAATCTGCTCTGACTTTGTGTTGAAAGTTTATTAATGGATCAAAATGAGCCTGCATCTCAATTTTCTTCAAATGCTTTATTTTTAATACAATAACTGACAAAGATCTCTGAGAAGGACTGATGCCTATTGACTACTACAGCATCTTTCTCATCTGCATTAAGTATTTTAGTTTACTAATGGTCTTCTGGTTTGTGATTTGTTTGTATATATATATATATACATTTAACACATTTGATGTAGATGGAAATAACAGAGGGATGATAATGTAGTAGAATTCCTAGTTTATGTACACCCCTGAACTGGAATGCAAAGTTCACATTTTGGAATTCATGACCTTTGTCAGTGTATTGTTTTGGCTAATAATAATTTGGACTTAATTTTGCTTTAATTATCATCCCAAAACTTTTCATTGATGACTGTAATGTGTAAGAATGATGGTGTTATTTATAAATAATATAATAAAAAATTTTACTGTTAATGTGATTTTTCCACATAATGTTACTGGTAATTTACTTCACAAGAACTTACTGGTTCAAATTGATTTAGATACACAAATTGGTTTTGGCCTCCTGAGATTTATTCAAATATTATAAGGTTGCTTATTATGTAGCCTATATCGATAATATCAAACTGTATAATTGTTGTTATGAATGTAGCTGTTATTAATTTTCTTAAACCTATATCTTGCACATTACATAATAGATGTAACATTAACTAAAAGTTGTTTTGGTACTTATTTTATTAATACAGTACTAACATTGAAGCAAATTATGTGTCTTGTATATCAACTATTTAACCCTTGTAGCATTCATAGTACAGTACTTGGATATACAGTACAGTACTGTGTATGTATGTATATAATATATATATACTATATATATATTATACTGGAACTGAGGTACACATTAGTATGTGTATTGTGAATAGAAACTAATATTATATTTTCAGCACTGTATTTGTTTTACATCAAAGATTTTGATAACCTTTATCTATTAGAGAATAGAAGTTTATTCTATTGTTATGAGGAATTCAATTAAATATTTTGGGAGTCTCCATTATCCAAAGTAATTTGAGACCAAACCCCTTTAGCTTATCTGGACTTCTCTATATTTTTTACTAATCATAAAAAGTTTTATTTTATTTGTACATTTGATGAAACATGTATTTGCACATATTTGGAAACAATATCACATGAAAATTATCTATTTTATATAAGTTTTACTCTATTGCTTTAATATTTATAATGGGTAGACTCTTGTCAGTGTTGGGTCCGTTCTTGTCAGTGTTGGGTCCGTTCTTGTCAGTGTTGGGTCCGTTTTTGTCAGTGTTGGGTCTGTTCTTGTCAGTGTTGGGTCCGTTCTTGTCAGTGTTGGGTCCGTTTTTGTCAGTGTTGGGTCTGTTCTTGTCAGTGTTGGGTCTGTTCTTGTCAGTGTTGGGTCCGTTCTAGTCAGTGTTGGGTCCGTTCTTGTCAGTGTTGGGTCCGTTTTTGTCAGTGTTGGGTCCGTTTTTGTCAGTGTTGGGTTCGTTTTTTGTCAGTGTTGGGTCCGTTTTTGTCAGTGTTGGGTCCGTTTTTGTCAGTGTTGGGTCCGTTTTTGTCAGTGTTGGGTCCGTTTTTGTCAGTGTTGGGTCCGTTTTTGTCAGTGTTGGGTCCGTTTTTGTCAGTGTTGGGTCCGTTTTTGTCAGTGTTGGGTCCGTTTTTGTCAGATTTGGGTCCGTTTTTGTCAGTGTTGGGTCCGTTTTTGTCAGTGTTGGGTCCGTTTTTGTCAGTGTTGGGTCCGTTTTTGTCAGTGTTGGGTCCGTTTTTGTCAGTGTTGGGTCCGTTCTTGTCAGTGTTGGGTCCGTTTTTGTCAGTGTTGGGTCCGTTTTTGTCAGTGTTGGGTCCGTTTTTGTCAGTGTTGGGTCCGTTCTTGTCAGTGTTGGGTCCGTTCTTGTCAGTGTTGGGTCCGTTCTTGTCAGTGTTGGGTCCGTTCTTGTCAGTGTTGGGTCCGTTCTTGTCAGTGTTGGGTCTGTTCTTGTCAGTGTTGGGTCCGTTCTTGTGAATCTTGGGTCAGCTGTGGACAATGTCAGGTCAGCTGTGGACAATGTTGGGTCAGCTGTGGTCAATGTTGGGTCAGCTGTGGTCAATGTTGGGTCAGCAGTGGACAATGTTGGGTCAGCTGTGGTCAATGTTGGGTCAGCTGTGGTCAATGTTGGGTCAGCTGTGGTCAATGTTGGGTCAGTTGTGGTCAATGTTGGGTCAGCTGTGGTCAATGTTGGGTCAGCTGTGGTCAATGTTGGGTCAGCTGTGGACAATGTTGGGTCAGCTGTGGACAATGTTGGGTCAGCTGTGGTCAATGTTGGGTCAGCTGTGGACAATGTTGGGTCAGCAGTGGTCAATGTTGGGTCAGCTGTGGTCAATGTCGGGTCAGCTGTGGTCAATGTCGGGTCAGCTGTGGTCAATGTCGGGTCAGCTGTGGTCAATGTTGGGTCAGCTGTGGTCAATGTTGGGTCAGCTCTTGTCAGTGTTGAGTCAGTTTTTGTTAAGGATGTGTATGTTGGACGATGTTAGGTACAATATGAGGGTTTCTTCACAGACTTTTTCATAAATTCTGTTGCTGTCTATGTTCATTCCATCCAGCAGTTGACCCCAAAGATACATTCATAAATTTTAACATGCTGTTCGTGCAAAATAGGAATTTTCTCAAATATAAATTAACACTTTAGTGCGCGCGGCACTCGTGAAAAAAAAAAGCACCTTGTGCGCGCGGCGTTCTGGGCGCTCAAGCGTAAACACAAAAAAGTGTATAATCTTTTCACGCTCCTAACATCAATTCTCGAGCTACGTTTTTCATTTTGGTATCAATGTGTTGGCAATAAAATTCTCTACAAGATCATATGCATAAAATGTCACCAAAGCATTTGCTATCCCACCACGAAGTAAATATTCACGAAGATGACTCACCGTGACACCCAAACAGGAAGTAAATGTTCATACTCTTTCGTTTGTTGCCAGCCTCACAGTCATCCTACAGCGCTTATTTTGATATCACTGAACTCGCAATAAAATTCCCCACCCAGACATATGCCTATCAATGTCTAATTATGTTCCACACGAGTGTGGGAACTGGGCGAAGCGTTAGCCGAGATTTCAGCAGCGATGACACTGTTGTGATGCAGCGCTTTGAAAGTTTATACTTATTTCACTGTCCTGACATTATTTCTCGAGCTACGTATTTCATTTTTATAGCAATGTGTTCGCAATAGAAAGTTTTATATATAACAATAGAAAGTTCTATAAGAACGTGGGTAGAATTGACCAACAGAGCGTCAAATAAATTTGCGGCGAATAAAATCTTACGCGTGTTTGTACCCGTGAGGGTAAAAAGTTTTTACTTTGCTCATGTTTTTTCAAGTTTTTACTTGTTTCACACCGTTTTTTTTTTGTTTGTATAGTGTTCGGAATAAAATTCTCTACACAGACATATGCATATAAATGTAGAATCATGATCGCGGCCAACACAAGAGTGTGTGGAGTGGGCGATTACCCTCGTTGTGTCACCAACTCAATAGTCTCTCCTCTAAGTTACAATACATTGCCGTTTTCTCAAATAGGCACTGTGCCTATTAGAGAAAACTAAAATTTAATGGCAAACATATTCATATAGACCCCAAGTCGATCGAGTAGTAAATACCCACTATAACACGGTCTGTAAATTTACGTCGTGATCCGACAAGCGGTTAAGCAAAACGCCCGTAATTCCAAGTGGAAAATCCAGGGAAGTGTTAATATTGTTATGTACTGTATTAGCATACTTTGCATATTTAGGCATTGATTAGGTTAGATGTTTAGGTTCTGTTGGCGATTACAGTATTTGTATTTGTAGTACATGGGTGAAGCATTTACAGCGTTGTGGTTCGAACAAACTTTGTCAGTAAAGCACTGTTCAAGAAGTGTACAAACATAATCAGTTGTGAGTTGTATTATACTATAATACAGAATGAATAATCATAGAATGAATACTTATGTCTAGGTTGAAAAATTGCATAAAATGTAGATAAAGATTTGCCGACTCATCTTAAAATCTAGGGACCATATATTGTGTAATCCTTTCCACTGTCTACTACTACTACAAATATGTTTCAAAAAAATGAAATTGGATAGTAAATTATCACTGGAGAGAGAGAGATCTTTGATACTCTAGCCAATTTAAAAAATCTGTGGGCACAAGCTGAGGTATAAAATATGCAAAAGCTAGAAGGTAAAAAGGCGATGTGATCACAACATAGAAAATCGTGACAGCAATCTGCAAAGTTGGCATGAAGGAATTTTTTATACTAACAACTTCAAGAACAGTTAGCAGTCCTCGTGGCGTAGTGGTAAGATGCTCGCCTAGTGTTTTTCGAGCACTTTGGCCTGGTTTTGTATCCTGGGTGGGAAGGATTTAGTGGGTGTCAGTCCTTAACTGTAGCCTCTGTTTACCCAAGAGTAAAATGGGTAACTGGTTGTTAAACGATTTGGTGGGTTTTATTCCGGGGAATATTAGGATTAAGGACTTGCCCGAAACGTTATGTGTGCTACTGACTGTACAAGAATGTAAGAACTTTTGTATATACAGTATAAATAAATACTGTAAAAAAAAATTATAGATTGAAAATAAGAAAACAAAGGTGCAGAAAAATGTACGAAAGTTCTCTTGAGAATATCGAAGGACAGTTCAAATAATTTTAAGTGAGAGAATTGTGGATGCCAGAACCATCGGACCCTTCAAAACATCATATGACAGATTACTGTATAAGAAAATAGGATACTTCAAGAAGAGCTCTCTCCCTATAACCACACTTAGGTAATTACATAGTATAGTTCTCCCTTACCATCTATGTGACTTACACATTCACACTGGAACATGCTGAAGGGGTGACATGGATGAAAAATTTTCTAACTGACAGAAAGATGAAGGCAATAATCAGAGGCAATTTATCTGACTGGAGGAGTGTCACTAGCAGGGTAACACTCCTCCACTTTAGTGGCAGTTACTAGAACCCTGAACTACAGGGTTCAGGTCTTGTACCAGTAATGTTCATTGTCTACATAAATGATCTACCAGAAGGAATACAGAGTTATATGAACATGTTTGAGGATGATGCTAAGGTACTGGGGAAGATAGAGGATGTAGATATAAAATAAGTGCTTGGAACGACAAGTGACAAATGGAATTCGATGTGAATAAATGCCTTGTTATCGAATGTGGAATTGAAGAAAATAAATCCCACACAACTTAAAAATTATGTAGAAAGGAATTAAAGAACTCTTAAAGAATTAAGGAAAGGAGCAAAGAACGAGATCTAGGAGTGGTTTTTGGATAGTACACTGTCACCAGAGGAACACATAAAGAACAATGTGCGAGGAGCACATACTGAACTTTCCAACTTCTGACTTGCTCTTAATTATATGGGTGGTGAAATACTGAAGAAACTGTTCATGGCTTTTGTGAGACCAAAATTAGAATATGCAGCAGTTGTATGGTGCCCAAATCTTAAGAAGCACATCAGTAAACCGGAAAAGGTGAAATGGCATGCTACAAAATGGCTTCCGGAACTGAAAAACAAGAGTTACGAGGAGAGACTAGAGGCGTTAAATACGCCAAAGCTAGAAGATAGAAGAAAAAGAGGTGATATGAACACCACTTACAAAATAATAACAGGAGTTTACCAAATTGATAAAGAGGAATTCCTGAAACCAGCAACATCACGAACAAGAGGACACAGATTCAAGCTAAGGAAACAAAGGTGCCCCAAAAATATTAGAAAGTTTTATTTTGTAAACAGTAGTAGACAGTTGGAACAAGTTAACAGTATCGCGCCCTGGGCGTGCGCTCCGCGCGTATGCACGACGTAGCCTTGGCGGTGCGGGTGAGCTCTCGGCGACACTAAATGTGTATACTCGTTTCAGTTTTCTCGCTTTAATTCTCATGCTACGTCGCTCGTTTTGGTATCATTGTGTTCACAATAGAATTGTGAACACAAATTGTGTATGCATATAAGGTCCAACAGCAAGCTTGACTCCCCCACAGCTAAGCCTAAAGTCGGCAAAAGTTACCCATGAGCGCACAAAATCAGTAAAATGTGTATACTCGTTTCAGTTTTCTCACCTTAATTCTCATGCTACGTCATTCATTTTGGTATCAATGTGTTCGCAATTAAATTCCCTGCAGGTGTATATGCACATATTTTCCAAAAGCCCAGTGTAACTTCCCTTAGCAAAGCCTAAAATTACTCGTGAACGAGAACCAATTATCACACCCGCAACCTAATGTGTATACTCATTCAGTTTGATAACATAAATTTTTGTTACGTTGCTCGTTTTGGTATCAAATTGTTTACAATATAAAGGTGCATATTTTAAAACTAGTTCCATAATAATAGAGCAATAATTGGAATTTTAACAAATATTTTATTTTTGGATGCTCATCATCACAAAATTATTTATATCTTTCCAGTGTTCTGACATAAATTTTTGTGTTACATCTTTCATTTTGGTATCAAAGTGTTCGTAGTGTAAAGGCGCGCATTTTAAAACTGGTCCCATAATAATAGCTCAATAAATAGAATTTTAACGTATTTTAAAATTTTGACCCCAAAACGTATTTATAATCTTTTAAGTGTTCTGACATCAAGTTTCGTGTTAACATCTTTCATTTTGATATCAAATTGTGCGCACTCTAATGGCGCTTATTTTGAAACTATCTTGAAGTCGATCGGATAAAAAATGAATTTTATACAAATATTTTTGTATTGGACGCGAGCACAGTCCTCGGCTAGGACTCTAGAGAAAAAAAGAGGACGCGAGCGATGTCCAAAGCTAGCGATAGTGTTAAGTGAGAAGGTGGTGGAGGCCAAACCGTCAGTAGTTTCTAAGTGTTATACTTGCATTAACTGAGAATATACTCCTATTTTGTTTTTCCATATTTTGTTCAGTTTATCTTGTCCATATTTACATAACACACCATTGTCCAGGAACATAACTGCTGTATAATATAAGCCTCACCTATGTACTTATTGGTTGGTTTTGTGATGACATTCGTTAATTTACAAACAAATTTAATTTTCTATGGTATTAATTAAAAGAGCAGGTCTTTTCTTATTAAAACTGTAACAAAATGTGAAAACATAAATGCTACCTTGTTTTCTACTCCCTGTGGGAGCAAACCATTCCAAAAGGTACACTGCAAAATGGTTAGGAGATTTGATCACAAGTATTGAATCATCTGATCATTGCTATATGATCCTGTTTAGCATAAAGTTGCCTGAGTATTGTTAGGCAATGGGTCTTTTTCAAGATAAGTCTTTTTCTATAGTTTTGATTTTTTCATTTAATTGTCGTGTTTGGTTTCATAGAGGATGCTTGGTTTCAGGGAATGAGTATAGATATTATCATGTGATGGAATTATTTCACATTAGGATATTACTTCGACATTAAAAAATAAACATTTACGGGAAGGGAAAGTGGCAAGTTTTTTGTAGTTTTTTCAGTAGTAATAATTTAACCTGAATTATTCAATATTAATTTGTAATATGCTAGTTAGTTAAATATAATTTAATTGATAAGTTATTTTTGTCATTTTACTTTGCAGGACAAATTAATAGAATTGAATCTGAAATTACTGTACTGCATTAAGCAATATATGCCACATATTTTATACAGTATTGGCTTTATATTATCAATATAGTTCCCCTGCCTTTTAATAGTAATCTTCTTTAGCTAAGAGACAGAATACATTCTTTGGCATCTTGGCAAAGTTATTTTCATCATTTAGCCCATATTTAATTGCTAAATTCCACATGCTGCTTTTGGTACCATCAGCCTGCTCATACATTGATGTGTCTCATAACTAAAATTTGCAAAGCTTCCAATATAAATGTATTTCAAATTGCTTAACACATTTATGGCATGAAGATTTTGTTACATGAAGTTTGGCTTGGGTTTCATGGCAATTTCTTAAGCTGCTCTTCAGTAAAATACACAAACTGTGCAATCCTTATACTTCTTGTATACAAAAAATTTCATCATATCTCCTTTCTGGGGAAAGCTCCATTTGGCTTCCTGAAACTACTGTATGCTGAATTGTTACCATCTACTAGGTCGCGTCAGCTATGGAGCTCTTTAGGCCTACCACGGACCTGCGTCAGAACCTGGCCGCCCCTCTCAGAGGCGCAGGGAGCAGTGACATTTATTTTTGCCACCAGAAAGTCATTGCTGGTTTCAAAGAAGACCAAAGCCTTAAAACCCGCTTGAAAGAACTCCCTACTCTCCACTTTTTTATACAAATGATTGAATTCTCTTGGAACTAGCACCAGCTCATTTACCTAACCTTGCCCACTTGTTTAGGGGGTTTGGGGAAAGTAGCTCACTTCCTGAAATGAGAGCTGGGGTCCCAGCTCTCATTTCTACAGCTAATGTAGCCAGTGCTAGGTCACTTTTCTTCCATGCTGGCTCCCATGTTCTGCTTGTTGAGCTAAGTGGTGGTGTTTGCCTAGGTGGCATTTCCTGTACACTTCAGTGTAGCATGAGAAATGTTTTGAGTGTTTTTGTTTCAGAAGCCACATGTGTGCCGGGTTACCTTCCCTGTGTGCTCTCTAGTGCTGCTCTTGCATTGCCGTGGTTATTTTTCCTGGAGTTTTCAGGGGTCACTCCCTTAGAGGTCCTCCTCACTTGAGGTGGTTCTTGTCCAGGATGAGTCTGGTGTTTTGGGACACCAGACTCATGAACATGAATGCTGTTCATGATTCAAGAACAGCACCCTATGCTTTTACGTCAACAACAACCCGTGGTGTTGATGACCCTTATA